>NW_020682750.1:0-1022 GCF_002925995.2 Terrapene triunguis
CTGCAGTTGCCTACCTCGATGATGTGGCCATTTTTTCTGATTCATGGGCAGAACACCTGGAGCACCTGGAAAAAGTCTTCGAGCGCATCAGGCAGGCAGGACTAACTGTTAAGGCTAAAAAGTGTCAAATAGGCCAAAACAGAGTGACTTACCTGGAGCACCAGGTGGGTCAAGGAACTATAAATCCCCTACAGGCCAAAGTGGATGCTATCCAAAAGTGGCCGGTTCCAAAGTCAAAGAAACAGGTCCAATCCTTCTTAGGCTTGGCCGGATATTATAGGCGATTTGTACCACACTACAGCCAAATCGCTGCCCCGCTCACAGACCTAACCAGAAAGAAACAGCCAAATGCAGTTCTGTGGACTGATGAGTGTCAAAAGGCCTTTAACCAGCTTAAGGCGACGCTTATGTCTGACCCTGTGCTAAGGGCCACAGACTTTGACAAACCGTTCCTAGTAACCACAGATGCATCCGAGCGGGGCGTGGGAGCAGTTTTAATGCAGGAAGGACCGGATCAAGAATTCATTCCTGTTGTGTTTCTCAGCAAGAAACTGTCTGAGAGGGAAAGCCACTGGTCAATCAGCGAAAAGGAATGCTACGCCATTGTGTACGCGCTGGAAAAGCTACGCCCGTACGTTTGGGGACGGCGTTTCCAACTACAAACAGACCATGCTGCGCTACAGTGGCTTCATACCGCCAATGGGAATAACAAAAAACTTCTTTGGTGGAGTTTAGCTCTCCAAGATTTCAATTTTGAAATACAATACATTTCAGGAGCTTCTAACAAAGTGGCTGATGCACTCTCCCGGGAAAGTTTCCCAGAATCAACTGGTTAAACATTGTTCTTGGAATGTGGAACATATTGTTAGTTTTTATATAATCAGTAGTATGTTTAAAGGTGCATGTGTCTTATTAACTCTGTTTTCTCCTAGAGCTCCAGGAAGAAATAACAGCCAGTGTGGAACCGGCTGTCCAACACTATCTGTGATTTGGGGGGCGTGTCGTAATTATAAAGGGAAGGG
>NW_020682751.1:0-10281 GCF_002925995.2 Terrapene triunguis
GGGCAGATGCTTACATGGTATTTGGTTCTGTTTGGGGTCTTTTATTAGTTCTGCTGAGGGAGGCTGGGAAGAAGTATAGGAACCCCCCTACTCTAAAAGAAACAGGAATGAAGAGGAGTCCTGGAAGGTTGGAAAAATGTTGTATTGATGACTTGAGTTTTGTGGGACATTTGGTATGGGAGGCTGAGACCCTGGAAGGGGTGGACTATTGTGTGACCTGGCCAGATGGTCAAGTCACCACACCAGACCAAAGGAGTCCTGAGGATGAGATGAGGCAGAAATGCCACAATGCTGAGGGGGCACTCTGGGACAATGAGATGGCCATACTTACATTTTGTATTCTCTTGTTTACTTTTTGCAATATTTTCAGCTCAGATGATGAAACCACACTAGTCAGTTTCACTTTCCAGTTATTATGCGCTCTCAGATTGCTACAAAGCTTGGATTGCAAACACTACCGCGGAGTGTTTAATCCCCTCAAAAGTCTGTTTGCATTGTGACGGGACCCCTGGGATACAACATGGAACTGTGGGCCTACTGTGCCCCCTTAACTCTCCAGCCTGGACTCTCTCTCACAATGCTTTACCAGTGACAAGCAGCAAATCTCTTTAGGCGCTGTTATCACTCAGCCACCAGCATGCAGAGACACACCCAGCTAAATTGCATGAATGCTCTTCAAGCCACTAATGAACTATACAGAGGGAGATACCAGCAAATCCTCCCAGCCTTGCATCCAGAAATGTACCATTTTACACTGCTCAAGACCTTCTCTTGAACAACGCAAACTCATTAATTAATTCACCACTTCGTCAAAAGATAGTGGACATGCACCAGCCTTTGTAATCTGAGCAGATTTCCCAAGCAGTTTAGATAAACTCACTGGTAAGGATAAAACATTAAAATAAATGTATTAACTACAGATAGATTTTAAGTGATCGTAAGTGGTAAGCAAATAGGACAAAGATGGTTACAAAAGAAATAAAAGTAAAATCACAGTCTAAATTCCAAACTTTATCAGACTGAGCAAGAGTTAAATCAAACAGCTTTTCTGACCCCTCCTGGATGTCACAGGCAGCTCACAGTTCTTAATACACAGGCTAATTTTCCTTCTCAGCCTGGGACCAGTCTCCTCAGTTCAACGTCTTTGTCTTCCCAGCATTCTTGTTGCTTTCAGAGTAGGTGGAAGAGGAGAAAGGTGGTCTCATGATGCCACTGTCCCTTATTTTATACTCTCAATTCATATCCCAGGGAAGATACTGGCCCAGGCATGCCCTTGTGGGCCTTGTTGAGTCGAATTAAGTAATCTTCATTGTATGGTGCCTGCGCAACTGTCTCTTACAGAATTGTAAATCTCTTGTATACAATTCCCCAGTTAGTCAATGGTTTTGACAGTCACTTAACACCTGTCTGGGTGTGGGTCACCACCTTTGTTGTCACTGGAGAGCTAGCAATCAGCATCTCCCAAACTCACAACATATTTCAATAATAACCATATCGCAAAATCTCATAACTTCATACAGACTAATGATATACATATTTTGACAGAACAAGGGGTTTCAGCAGATCATGACCTTGCATATGGTACCTTACAAGTCATGGTTTGTATGAAATATCACAACCATATACAAATGATGAATATAGGGGTTACAGGGTGGTATTTGAGGTACAGTGCATCATACATTGAAACTATTAAAATGTAATGGAAAAAAAGCTAATGAATCTGGATTTGGATAGTCTAAATTATGAGAGATTTCAGGGAAATAGATTACTTTTCAACATTTTAATGCTAAGGCTATTAACACCCCTAAATCCCCACTGACTGAGGTCAGAGCCCTACATGAGAAAAAAAAGCAGTGAATTGGGCATCTTTCAGGTAAAGCTGGGAAAACCAGTAGTTTTGATAGGTTTGACAACCTAAAAATAAATTGACTTGATATTTATCTTTCCCTCTTTACCTTTGGGGAATGAGTGCTGGGGGAAGTCTTTGATTCAGTTCTGAGAGAGTGGAAGTATTATTGTATTTTATCTACCATACAGCTATGGAGGAAAGCTGTCTTCATGCTAGGGTTGCTAATTTTGGTTGGATGTATTCCTGGAGGTTTCATCACATGGCAGATTTTTTAATTAAAGATTAATCTTTGATTCCTGGAGACTCCAGAACAATCATGGAGGGCTGGCAACCCTACTTCATCCTGTAGCTAAAAATAAATTTCATTTACATTATTTTACTTTTTTAGGCATGTAACAATACAAAAGTGCTAGCTGACACTTTCAGGGAGCATACTCTTGCCTAGGGGGGAACTGTTTGGAAGAGACACCTCAGGAGGAACTGCCTGGGAAGCCATGAGGCTAAAGAAGCCATGTTATAAGCAGCCATAACAGAGCTGGAGTTTAATTAACCCTGTGTCAAAGTGAGATCTTATAATACAGAAGATCCAAACAAAATGAAGCATAAAACAAAGTATTTGCACATTAAAGGTTTTACTTCTAATTAGTGATGGACTGAACCAAAACCCCAGGTCTAAGCACTCCTTCGCTTTGAGGGAAAAGATTCAAAATCCAAATGTGGGCTCCAAATAGAAAATACAAACCAGATCTTTCAAACACTATTTATTGGGCAAAATACTACCAAGAATAATGTCAAATGGCATAATTTACAGCAGAAAGCACTACACACAGTAATAAATGTTTGCGGAATTGGACCCCTCAACCACTTGGGGGGAGGGATAGCTCAGTGGTTTGAGCATTGGCTTGCTAACCCTAGAGTTGTGAGTTCAATCCTTGAGGGGGACCACTTGGAGATCTGGGGCAAAATCAGTACTTGGTTCTGCTAGTGAAGGCAGCAGGCTGGACTTGATGACCTTTCAAGGTCCCTTCCAGTTCTAGGAGATGGGATATCTCCATTAATTATTTTTTTTTTTACAAATGGACCATATCCTTGTAACCCCAAATTTAACCCCCCTCTCCTGCCCTGATATCCAAATTTGAAGCCTGAACCTATCACTTCTACATAAACAAATGTTAATCTTCATGCTTACCTGAAGTACCTACTAAAGTAAAATACATTTTTTTTCAGCATGGGGAGTGAGTTAACATTAGCAAGAGCTAATGTATAGAACTTTTCCCCCCCAAATTTCTGCTTTCAGGAAGAAGCTGCTTAGTTTAAATTTTGTCTGTGGTAGGGTCACCATTCTGGTGATGTTTCCTGACTTCTTTTCAATGCACAGCTCCTTTCAGTAGGTAACTGGAATAACTTCCTCTGAAGTATGTGCATGCCTTCTGATTAAAATTACACAGAGGACATTAGGCCCTATGCATGAATTGATACTGAAAAGAGAATAAATCTCATGGTGTCCGTGATGCATACTGTTATGACAGGCAAAGTAACGTTTTCACAGAAATCACACACTAGCTATGACCTGATTCTTTGCCCAGTGAAGTCAATTGAAAGGTTCCCACTGACTTCAGTGGGCTTTGAATCAGGCCCTAAATACCTAATTTGTGTTTTTTAAAAAACCCTCTGTAAATTATATTAATATCCCAGAAACGCAATGCCCAAGTTACAGAATATACCCTCAAATGTAGTCACGGAGACAAACACAAAGGATATATACTGTGACAAAGTTCCTCCTCTATTTTGGTGGGTCCTGCGCTTATTAGCGGATTTTCTTGCCTCAGAGATTCACCATGTGGGTTGGGGAACAGCCCAGAGACCTTCCCCTCTGGGAGAATCCACAGTCCAGGTCAATTGGGAGGTTTGGGGGGAACCCGGGCCCGCCCTCTACTCCGGGTTCCAGCCCAGGGCCCTGTGGACTGCAGCTGTCTATAGTGCCTCCTGTAACAGCTGCATGACAGCTACAACTCCCTGGGCTACTTCCCCATGGCCTCCTCCAAACCCCTTCCTTATTCTCACCACAGGACCTTCCTCCTGGTGTCTGATAACGCTTGTGCTCCTCAGTCCTCCAACAGCACACCCTCTCACTCTCAGCTCCTTGCGCCTCTTGCTCCCAGCTCCTCACACTTGCCCCACAAACTGAAGTGAGCTCCTTTTTAAAACCCAGGTGCCCTGATTAGCCTGCCTTAATTGATTCTAGAAACTTCTTCTTAATTGGCTCCAGGTGTCCTAATTAGCCTGCCTGCCTTAACTGGTTCTAGCAGGTTCCTGATTACTCTAGTGCAGCCCCTGTTCTGGTCACTCAGGGAACAGAAAACTACTCATCCAGTGACCAGTATATTTGCCCTCTACCAGACTCCTGTACTCCACTGGTCTGGGTCTGTCACAATACTTATCAAGCTGATTTTATCATCTAATTCATTTACATTTATATAATGCAAAATAATCTCCACTGCACATAAAAAATGGAAGATATTCAACTTATCACATTGTATATGGTTTATTTAGGATCACTGGGTAACCACAACAATATAAAACTGTTACCTTGGCAGTGCTTCTCAAACCAGGCTTTTCTGCTGCTGCGTTAGCTAAACTGAAGAATTTAAACATCTTTTCAAGCCCTTAAGCACTCGGGAGGGGGAGAGTGTCCCAACTCATGTCTTTAAGGAAGTCCATACAAAATTATAATTATGGTTGAAAACTTACTTTTTAATAAAAACAATGAGGAGCCTGGTGGCACCTTAAAGACTAACAGATTTATTTGGGCATAAGCTTTTGTGGGTAAAAAACCCCACTTCTTCAGATGCATGGAGTGAAAATTACAAATGCAGGTATAAATATACTGACACATGAAGAGAAGGGAGTTACCTTACAAATGGAGAACCAGTGTTGAAGGCCAATTCAGTCAGGGTGGATGTGGTCCACTTACAAGAATTGATGAGGTGTCAATAACAAGAGAGGGAAAATTGTTTTTGTAGTGAGCTAGCCACTCCCAATCCCTATTCAAGCCCAAATTAATGGTGTTAAATTTGCAAATGAATTGTAGCTCTGCAGTTTCTCTTTGAAGTCAGCTTTTGAAGTTTTTGTTGTTGAAGTATGGCTACTTTTAAACCTGTTATTGAATGTCCAGGGAGATTGAAGTGTTCTCCTACTGGCTTTTGTATGTTACCATTCCTGATGTCTGATTTGTGTCCGTTTATTCTTTTACATAGAGGCTGTCCGGTTTGGCCAATGTTCATGGCAGAGGGGCATTGCTGGCACATATCACATTAGTAGATGTGCAGGTGAATGAGCCCCTGATGATGTGGCTATTGTGGTTGGATCCTCTGATGGTGTCTCTAAAGTAGATATGAGGACAGAGTAGGAAATGGGGTTTGTTACAGGGATTGGTTCCCAGGTTAGTGTTTCTGTGGTGTGGTGTGTAGTTGCTGGTGAGTAGTTGCTTCAGTTTGGGGGGCTGTCTGTAAGTGAGGACTGGCCTGCCTCCCAAGGTCTGTGAGAGTGAGAGATCATTTTCCAGGATAGGTTGTTGATGATGTGCTGGAGAGATTTTAGCTGGGGGCTGTACGTAATGGCCAGTGGTGTTGTGTTATTTTCTTTGTTAGGCCTGTCCTGTAGTAGATGACTTCTGGGTACCCATTTCCCTCTGTTAATCTGTTTCCTCACTTCCCCAGGTGGGTATTGTAGTTTTAAGAATGCTTGATAAAGATCTTGTAGGTGTTTGTCTCTGTGTGAGGGATTGGAGCAAATGTGGTTGTATTTTATGGCTTGGCTGTAGGCAATGGATTGTGTGGTGTTTCCTGGATGGAAGCTGGAGGCATGTAGGTAAGTATAGTGGTCAGTAGGTTTCCTGTATAGGGTAGTGTTTATGTGACCATCACTTATTTGCACTGTAGTGTCCAGGAAGTGGATCTCTTGCGTGGATTGGTCTACGCTGGGGTTGATGGTGGGGTGGAAATTGTTGAAATCCAGGTGGAATTCTTCAAGGGCCTCCTTCCTGTGGGTGCCTATGATGAAGATGTCATCAATGTAGCGCAAGTAGAAGAGGGGTGCTAGGGGATGAGAGCTGAGGAAGCGTTGTTCTAAGTCAGCCATAAAAACGTTGGCATACTGTGGCCACTCCCAGTCCCTATTTAAGCCCAAATTAATGGAGTTAAATTTGCAAATGAATTGTAGCTCTGCAGTTTCTCTTTGAAGTCTGTTTTTGAAGTTACTGGCTAACATTTTCACTCCATGCATCTGAAGAAGTGGGGTTTTTACCCATGAAAGCCTATGCCCAAATAAATCTGTTAGTCTTTAAGGTGCCATCGGACTTCTCGTTGTTTTTGTGGATACAGACTAACACAGCTTCCCCTCTGATACTTGTTACTTTTTAATGGCAGACAACATTTGGATGAGTGTGATTCAAAATCTTAAATATTTATTTTAATCCCAGCTATCCTCTTTCATTTTGTTCATTATTCCCTTGTGTATTGGTGGCTATTTCCTTAATTTCTGACATCTTGAAAAAAAAAAGTTTGGTAGTATACATGGAACAGCTGGCTAACGATTCCCCAAAGTTTACTAATAGTTTTATTCAGACAATTGCTGGCTGAAAAAATGTATGCTGGTAAGCTTATTCATTTGACCACTGACTTACACATATATAGTTATTCAGATAGAAATGGTGTGGATCATAGGCCAGTACTCCATAACCCGCGGCTGAATAGCATGTAGCCAATCTGCGACTGCTAGCAACAAATTTCACCAATGGCCGGTGATGGGACACTAGATGGGGAGGACTCTGAGTTACGACAGAGAATTCTTTCTCTGGTGTCTGGCTGGTGGGTCTTGCCCACATGCTCAGGGTTTAACTGATCACCATATTTGGGGTTGGGAAGGAATTTGCCCCGGGTCAGATTGGCAGAGACCCCGGGAGTTTTTCGCCTTCCTCTGCAGCCTGGGTCATGGGCCATGTGCACGTTTAAACTAGTGTAAATGGTGGATTCTCTGGTCCTCAGTAACTCAGCCAGAGGTTAGGGGTCTATTACAGGAGTGGGTGGGTGGGGTTCTGTGGCCTGCAATATGCAGGAAGCCAGACTAGATGCTCATGATGGTCCCTTCTGACCTTAAAGTCTAATGAGTCTATGAGTAGCATTAATATCATGAAGAAGGGACCACAGGTGCCAACTTTTGTTGGCGCCGATGGGAGCTCGCGCCCCCCCGCCCCCGCCGACTCCGCCCCCTCCCTGTCCCTATTGGACCCCTCCCCAAATCCCTGCCCCAGCCCAGCCTCTTCCCTGAGCGCGCCGTGTTCCTCCTCCTCCCCCACCCTCCCAGTTCTTGCTGCGCAAAACAGCCGTTTCACGGCGCAAGCGCTGGGAGGGAGGGGGGACAAGCAGGACGCAGTGGCTCGCTCAGGGGAGGAGGCGGAGTGGAGGCGGAGGTGAGCTGGGGCGGGGGGGCAGGGATGGGAGCTGCCAGTGGGTGCAGAGCACCCACCAATTTTTCCACGTGGGTGCTCCAGCCCCAGAGCACCCACGGAGTTGGCACCTATGGCAGGGACTGCCCCGGGTTTTTATTTTGACAATGCCTATTACTTAGTGAACTTCAGTTTCCAGGATGCTTATATGCCTATCGAATGGCTGAATACTTGACTTTTTGTGCTGATTCTTTCTGACAGGGGCAATGGGTATTTTCTTTGATGTCTGCATCCAACTAGAGTCAAATATAGCAAAAATTATATTTTTCGCTTTCCTGATTTTGGTAATATATTTATCATTTGCAATCCTTGAGCTCCCTACTTCTTTCTCCCCACCCCCAATGTTCCCCTGTAGCTCTGTTCAAGGGCAAGTGCATCCATCAACTTGAAGAATAGGGTCCCTTCTTTAACAGCTAGGACATCTTTTAGTGTCTTGAAAATTATTTGATATGAAAATAGCAAAAAGAAAGACATCCCAACCAAAACGTAATGTCTTCTGGCTGAGTAAGATTAAGAGACTGCAACATTTAAATTTATGAATATAAACTGGACATTAGGAAGTTTAGACTTGAAATTAGATGACGGTTTCTAACCATTAGAGGAGTGAAGTTCTGGAACAGCCTTCCAAGGGGAGTAGTGGGGGCAAAAGACATTTCTGGCTTCAAGAATAAGCTTGATAAGTTTATGGAGGGGATGGTATGATGGGATAGCCGAATTTTGGCAATTAATTGATCCTTGATTATTAGCAGGTAAATATGCCCAATAGTCTGTGATGGGATCTGAGTTACTACAGAGAATTCTTTCCTGGGTGCTGGCTGGTGAGTCTTGCTCACATGCTCAGGGTTTAACTGATCGCCATATTTGGGGTTGGGAAGGAATTTTCCTCCAGGGCAGATTGGCAGAGGCCCTGGAGGTTTTTCGCCTTCCTCTGCAGCATAGGGCACGGGTCACTTGCTTGAGGATTCTCTGCACGATTTGAGGACTTCAATAACTCAGGCATAGGTTAGGGGTTTGTTACAGGAGTGGGTGGGTAAGATTCTGTGGCCTGCATTGTACAGGAGGTCAGACTAAATGATCATAATGGTCCCTTCTGACCTTAAAGTCTATGAGTCTATGAGTCCAGGGTTGCAGAAATTCAGGGGCCCCTAGATATCACAAGGCAAGGTCTGATGTATAATGGGAAACATCTTCTAGATTGAAAGAATAACGAAAGGCCATTGCTCCCTACATCTTGGGGGCACTAGTCTCTGCTGCAAAGTCAGCCAGAGCTTCTTGAAATGTTAATGCTGCACTAATGACTCTATAGTTTTAAGCATCTGGAAACTGGTTTATAACAACTTTAGCATTTGCTTACCCTCTTAGCTGAAATTTCTCCTACCTCTTCACAGCTTCAATGTGGTAAAACTGTGCAAAGTCATATTTCAATCATTAGAGTATGTGTAGAGCAGGGAGAGAAATCCTGTTTTTTTACATTTTTACACATGGATAAGTAACTTACTAGTTTTCAAAATGTTAATTTTATCACATTGTTTCAGACAAATGCCTTTGATATACCAGAAAAAATTGGATTAGAAATACCAAAATTACAAATGTCAGAAAATCATGTTTGGGGCATGCCTGTGGATTATTCACAAAAATAAATGTCCAGGTTCTCAGTTGGTGTAGTTCAGAGATCGGCAACCTTTGGCCCACGCCCTCCAGGGTAAGCACCCTGGCGGGCCGGGCTGGTTTGTTTACCTGCCACGTCCACAGGTTCGGCCGATCGCGGCTCCCACTGGTCACAGTTGGCCGCTACATGCCAATGGGGGCAGCGGGAAGCGGCGCGGGCCGAGGGATGTGCTGGCCACCGCTTCCCGTCGCCCCCATTGGCCTGGAGCGGCAAACCGCGGCCAGTGGTAGTCGCGATCGGCCAAACCTGCGGACGCGGCAGGTAAACAAACCGGCACGACCCGCCAGGGTGCTTACCCTGGCGAGCCACGTGCCAAAGGTTGCTGATTCCAGGTGTAGTTCTATTTACTTTAGTAGAACTACGTTGATTGACACCAGCTGAGGATCTGCCCCATATTGCACATGGAACTCCAATGCTCAAAAAACCCCAAGGCCAATAGAAAACTTTCCTTGATGATGTGAGGATGTATACCAGCAATTTCTGCAACATTTAAATTTCCTTAAAAAAAAATCTAGCCCAATGTGTGCTGAATGCAAAGTGATGGACTATTGACCTCCTGAGTATTACTCCTGGGGAAATTCTGCGCGCCACTACATGTGCAAAAATTTATGTCCCCCACAGATTGCTTTGCTTCCCCGCAGAAAAATGACTTTCTGATAGGGAAGCAAAGGGAAGCCACAAGAGCTGTCATGCAACCCTATCCTGTGCTGGGCTCAGCTGCTAGTCCTGGCTGGGGCTTGGAAGGATGGGACTTCCTCTTCCCTTGCACAGCACCCGGGGCCGGGTCAGACCCACTCCCAGCTGCATCCCCAGCTGCAGGAAGCTCTGCAACCCCTCCCCCGCCCCGCTTCCTGCACCCGTTGCTCAGCTGCAGGGGGTGGGATCCCTGTAAAGGGAGCTGCTCCCCATCTGCCCAACCTCTGTGCATCCAGACCCCCTCATGCCCAGACCCTCCCGCCTAGCCTCACCTCCCCCCCAATGAGCCCCACTCCCCCTGCACCTGGACCACTTTGACAAGCCACCCACACCTGGATCCCCACCCCACCGAGTCCCAACCAGCTGCACCTGTATCACCACCTCAGAGTCCCACTCCCCCAGCATCTGGACCCCCCCCACTGAGCCCCCACACCCAGACCACCCTGCCAAGCGCTATCCCCCCCACACCCAGACCCCCATGTGGAGCCCCAACCACCTTCACCTGGACCCCTTGCAGAGTCCCATTACCATTGCACCCAGAACCCCCAACAAGCCCCTGTG
>NW_020682752.1:0-1001 GCF_002925995.2 Terrapene triunguis
TCTTTATTCAGGCCTAATCTGATGGTATCCAGTTTGCAAATTAATTCTAGTTCTGCAGCTTCATGTTGGAGTCTGTTTTTGAAGTTTTTCTGTTGAAGAATTGCCACTTTTAGGTCTGTTATTGAGTGACCAAAGAGATTGAAGTGTTCTCCTACTGGTTTTTGAATGTTATGATTCCTGATGTCAGATTTGTGTCCATTTATTCTTTTGTGTAGAGACTGTCTGCTTTGGCCAATGTACATGGCAGAGGGGCATTGCTGGCACATGATGGCATATATCACATTGGTAGATGTGCAGGTGAACGAGCACTGGATAGTGTGGCTGATGTGGTTAGGCCCTATGATGGTGTCCCTTGAATAGATATGTGGACAGAGTTAGCACTGGGGTTTGTAGCAGGGTTTGGTCCTGGGTTGGTGTTTTTGTTGTATGGTGTGTAGTTGCTGGTGAGTATTTGCTTCAGGTTTGGGGGCTGTCTGTAAGCGAGGACTGGCCTGTCTCCCAAGGTCTGTGAGAGTGAGGGATCGTCCTTCAGGATAGGTTGTAGATCCTTGATGAAGCGCTGGAGAGGTTTTAGTTGGGGGCTGTAGGTGACGGCTAGTGGCGTTCTGTTACTTTCTTTGTTGGGCCTGTCTTATAGTTGGTGACTTCTCAGTACCCTTCTGGCTCTGTCAGTCTGTTTCTTCACTTCACCAGGTGGGTATTGCAGTTTTAAGAACGCTTGATAGAGATTCTGTAGTCGTTTGTCTCTGTCTGAGGGATCAGAGCAAATGCAGTTGTATCTTAGAGCTTGGCTGTAGACAATGGATCGTGTGATGTGGTCTGGATGAAAGCTGGAGGCATGTAGGTAAGTATAGTGGTCAGTAGGTTTCCGGTATAGGGTGGTGTTTATGTGATCATCGCTTATTAGCACTGTAGTGTCTAGGAAGTGGACCTCTTCTCTGGACTGGTCCAGGCTGAGGTTGATTGTAGGATTACTATTAACTGGAATTAACTGGAATTAA
>NW_020682753.1:0-3848 GCF_002925995.2 Terrapene triunguis
GTTTGCTCTAATTCACAGGGAGCTTTGAAGTGGCTCTTAAAAGGAATACGTTAACCTTTGTGCTCTTATAGATACTGGCTGCCCCTTTAAAGTGTAGGTTTTAACCTAGAAAGTCTTAAATGGATTCTGTCCTGAACACCTGCAAGATGTGCCTGTCCCCCGTTATAGCCCCGGTGGCCCAGATCATCCGGGACATCCAAGCTTAATCCTCCCCACCCAGGAGTGCTGGAACAATTTTTATAGGGGGGTGCTGCGAGCCATTGACCCAGACTGTAAACTATATATATATATATAAACCACGTCAAACCAGAGGGTATGTCAGTGTCACAGTCAGCACCCCTAGTTCCTGCACCTGTGTCCCCAACCCATTTAATTGGAAGGGAGATGGAGGGATGTTCAGAGAGGGGGCTGCAATGGTGGAATCTGCTCCCTGCTTCAGTTTACCAAAGTTTTGAAACTGTTGCCCTTCAGATCATATTGCAAGGTCCATTTGTTCTCCTGGTGTCTAAGGGCTGAGCTTCTAAGAGAACTCTCATCACCTTTCCTAGAGAGCTGGGGTTTGGGTGAGAAGTATGTTGGGGACCCTAGACCTCCACTGTATGTGGCTTGAATGGATGTGTCCCCAGAGCACCTAACTGGGCACTGCAGAAGGTGAAATAAATCAGTTGTGGTCTGAAATAACTAAATATGTAAGTACCTTATTCTTGGCATGGCCCCTCTTCCTGTCAGCTGAGCAGGTTCCACCTCTCCTGATGATCAAGGATCCTAGAAATCTGTTTGCCATGGAACAATGTGGAATTTGCATTTTTACAGAGAATCTTTCATTTTTACATTTTGTGAAAAAATAAAAACATACACAGTGGAATCCTGATTATCTGATCTAATTGGGACTGAGATCAGATCATCAAAAATTTGGATAAACGGGAGAATTGGCGGGGCTTGGGCTGTCAGCTTATATTTACAATTTTTAACTATAAAACATTGCGTTTGACAGATACCTATATAGTGGCTAGGGAAACTAAAGTTCAGCATTTTATTTTAATCGTTTAAAAACATTTTTATTTTTTATTGGAGAATTTGGGGATTTTTATCACGGAAAACTAGAATCCCTGATGATGATGCAAGGGTGGGGGGCAGCATGTCATAGGTTCAAGAAACTAGGACCTGCAGGGCACCTTTCATCTGCTGCCTCCTTCAGGGGAGTGAGGCCTGGGGGAGTCCAGCACATGCTATTCTTGGGTTACTAATCTAGAACTCTGCCAAAACACTTAGAATGCCATTTTCCATCCACATGCCTGGGGCTTGCAAAGTGTCTAGTGACTGAGTGCAGGGCTCCTCTTGGACCCATGTGTCATTCAGTCCATATCTGACAAGTGCTGAGTTGTGAATGTGCTTCTAAGCAGGATGTGCATGTGTAGCCTGTCTTTGCTTCAGGAGGTGCTCTAAAGTGGTAAAAGTTACGGACTGTTTAGTGTCTGACCCACCAGTAAAACTAAAGTCTGGGTTTGGCAGAGCACAACGCTTCCCTCCTAACTCATTCAGTCTCTCTCCCTAGTTGAGAAAGGAGGCTAATACCAGTGTTGTGCACTTACATAACTAAGAGCATTGTGCACACAAGTGTATTGGCATTATTAACCCCAATAGGATGGGTGCTGTCACCTACTGGCTAAGCCATTCTACTACCAGATAAGAACCTGCTGGAGATCAGCTTTGTTTCTATTGATATGCCACAAGCTTTCTGTGTTATCATTGGTAAATCACTTAAACGCAGGCTCAGCTCCTCAAAGGTAATTAGACTCCTAACTTCCAAGGGAGTTCAGTGTCAAACTGCAGGCTCTGAGCATCTCACAATATTTACTATATTTATTCTTCACCACCTTTGTGAGGTAGGGCAGGGCTAATATTTCCTGTGGCACAGAGAGACTAAGTGACATGCCCAAGGCCACAAAAGAAAGCTGTAGCAAAGCAGAAATTTTAACTGCTCTCTCAAGTCCCAGTTTAGTGCCCTTACCACTAGACCACCCACTGCACTATCACTGGTAAAGGTAGGGTGGGAGCATATCCCAGCCACCAGTGATTTAACCTGTGTGTCATCTAACCGTATTCAAGCTAGGCCAAGGCACCATGGTGTTTAAACATCTGGCAGATGACAGTGGCCTGTCCCCTCCCCACTGTTTGTCCCCTCACTCTTCATGTCACTTTTACAGCTTGGATGAGAAGCACCATTGAGCCGGGGCCAGGCACATGGGTGGTGCTGTAAAATAATTAACAGTAAATAATACCCCCTCTTTTGCACTCCAGTGTCCAAGCTGGCTTCGCTGTTGCAGGAGAGAGAAGAGAAACAGCAAGGAATAGGCAACAGCATAGAGGGTGATGGAGAGGCCACAGGCTAGCAACAGGCACAAAGCGATGCTCAGAGAAATGGGGCAGGGTGCTCTGGCAATGGGGAGCCCAGAGGCAGGGGCGGCTCCAGGCACCAGCACAGCAAGCGTGTGCCTGGGGCGGCAAGCTGCGGGGGGCGGCAGTCAGGCAGCCTTCGGCAGCATGCCTGCGGGAGGTCCGCCAGTCCCGTGGCGACCGGCAGATCACCCGCAGAAACGCCGCCGAATCCGCGTGACCAGCGGACCACCCGCAGGTGTGCTGCCGAAGGCCACCTGACTGCTGTGCTTGGGGCGGCGAAAAACATAGAGCCGCCCCTTCCCAGAGGGATGGGGCAGGGTGCTGTGGTGATGGGTGCGCCTAAAGGGATGGAGCAGGGCTCTATAGCGATGGGCGCAATGGGGCGCCCAGGGGGAAGGGGCAGGGTGAGGCGGCAATAGGTGCAATGGGGTGCCTGGGGGGGTGGGGCAGGGCGCTGTGGTGATGGGGGCGCCCAGGGGGATGAGGCAGGGTGCTGTGGTGATGAGTGCGCCCAAAGGGATGGAGTAGGGCTCTATAGCAGTGGTTCCCAAACTTTAACAACCTGTGAACCCCTTTCACTAAAATGTCAAGTCTTGCGAACCCCCTCCTAAAAATGAATATTTCCTGAGTATAAATTATAAAAGCAATGTTCTTGGAAATACACAATTTGTTTTTATGACATGCTTATTACACACTATTTATTATTAATTATTATTTATCATTACAGTATTTTGATTACATTATGAAAACGGCAACACTCTTACAAGCTACGAAAGTGAGATCTTGGATCACTTTGAATAAGCTTGTTATAAGACAAGGCTCCTATGTTTCATCAGGGAGTATCAGATGTGAACCAGCATGAGGGTATTTAAGAAGCCAACTCAAAGAGTTCCTCCTACACAAGCATTCAGGTCTTGAGCAGTCCAGGCAAACAACACACGTTACAACAAAGCTTAAACTTGTTCTTTATAATCATTTTAAAAACAAGACTAGCTGCCTATTTAATTTAAAAAATATCCACCTACCTTTCCATTTCTTATGAGTCTTGAAGTTTAAATCTCCTCAGTGTGATAGGCTTGCTTTGATCTGCTTAGCTCTTGGAAGTCCAGGGGCTCCGGGCTGCCGGCCCCGTGCTGCCCCATGCCCTAGGGACAGCTCTGTCTGCCATTAGGGAATTTTTTCCTGAGATCCCCCTGTAACATTTCGTGAACCCCCAGGGGTTCACGAACCCCAGTTTGGGAACCAGTGCTCTATAGCGATGGGTGCAATGGGGCGCCCGGGGGGGGGCTGGGGCAGGGTGAGGCGGCAATAAGTGCAATGGGGCGCCCCGGGGGGGATGGGGCAGGGTGAGGCGGCAATAGGTGCAATGAGGCGCCCGGGGGGGATGGGGAAGGGCGCCCGGGGGGGATGGGGCAGGGTGAGGCGGCAATAGGTGCAATGGGGCGCCC
>NW_020682754.1:0-3160 GCF_002925995.2 Terrapene triunguis
TTCCAGTTTCCATCACACACAGACCAACCCTCTGGGAGGGCCATTTTCTGAACAGCCTGCACAATGGAGCGATGGGGGATTAAATTAACTTTCCTAACAGCCTTTAGACAGCTGTAACAAAGCAAAGGCCAGATTCCTGTAAGACCCCACATGGATTAGCATCATCATCTTTCCTTTACAAACCCAGCTACTAAGTCCCTTCAATGTTTCATTCGGTGCAACTTCTTGAAGGTCGGAGGGATATGTCTGGGACTTTTATTTAGCCAGCTCTTTAACTTTGCAAAATACAACTTATTCTCTATTCCAAATTACTGCCATGTGTGGACGCACTTCATCCAGCATGCACCAGGTGCACTGGCCAGCAAAGCTGTCTCTGGAATAACCAAATATTAAATAACACATTGAAATAGGAGTTCTCTCTCTCTCTATTTCTCTACCGCTACAGAACCAGTCACCACACTATTCAGGCGCTTTGCATACAGATAACTACCCGCGCATGAGAGAAAGCAACTCGAAGAACAGAAAGATGATTAAGTATGAAACATAAATTACCTGCAGACTTCTCAGCTGAGCTACAACTTCTTGGCCGAGGTGCTGGAACTGTGACTCCTCGCTTTCTCCGAGGCTTATGGCCGGTTTTATAGAGGAGCAGTGAATGTTTTTTTTTAAAACTTGAAGCAGAGTAAGAACCAGTTTAAAATAGAGTGAAAGGAGCTGTTGTGGGTGGAATTAGACAAACTCTGGAAGCTGCTTTTCCAACAATTAATTAACTTCTTGCAGCCCACAGTGCAGGCGAGGGGATGTCGAGGGCTCACCTGGCGCAGGTTCTCCGCAGCTGGAGGGGGGCTGTCTGAGTGGTCTTTACCTTGCTGAACCACCTCACCAGGTGAGGGATTGGGAAAACATCCAAGCTTGCAGGGAGAACAACAGAGTCTGTGTTATTAGATGCAGGGGGCACATGCACCATGCACAACAGATTGCAGCATCAGAGCTGTAATCTCTCCACTGAACAGTGCACTGCGACAGCCAACTCCTGAGCACATGAGGCTCCCATCGCTGGTAGCAATACAGGCACGCTGGAGCAGCATTCAAGGAGCAGTCACAGCTCTCCTGACTCGGGAAGAGTTAAGGAAGAGGAGGGGCCTCCTCTCCAAGAGCTCAGATAACAGCAGTAGCTGCAGCATTCCCTTCAGATGTGCAGCAAGCCCACCAGAGCAGGCTGCCTGGCTGGCACTGGGCTGCCCTTTCCTTGCTGGCTATATTATGGGTCTAGTTCTTGATTTAATTTCCAAATCGGTCTCAATTTGCCTTTAATCCGAACAGCTCCAGCTGTCACTGCTCCAGACTCTCCTCAATTTCCACCCTGAATCCCCCTCAGATTGTACCAGGATCTTGTAAGCAAACTGCTTTGGAGTCACAGGGTGCAGCTTTACAGATCACCCTCAAGTCTGCTTCTGCTATAAACCCGCCCGCTCTCATTCAAGAGCTTTCCCTACTTATGGCTTCAATTTGTGCAGGGGCCCAATGGTCAATCCAGCCCAGTAGCCTGTCTTCTGACAGTGGTCAGTACCAGGTGCTTCAGAGGGAATGAACAGAACAGGGCAATCACTGCGTGATCCATTCCCTGTCATCCACTCCCAGCATCTGGCAGTCAGAGGTTTAGGGGTACCCAGAGCATGGGGTTGCATCTTAGTTAATAGCCACTGATGGACCTATCTTTCATGAACTGATCTCATTAGTTTTTGAACCCAGTCATACTTTTGGCCTTCACAACATACCCTGGCAACAAGTTCCACAGGTTGACTGTGTGTTGTGTGAAGTACTTCCTTATGTTGTTTTAAACCTGCTGCGTATTAATTTCATTGTGGTAAATAACACTTCCTTATTCACTTTCTCCACACTATTCATGATTTTATAGACCTCTGTCATATCCCCCCTTAGTCGTCTCTTTTCCAAGCTGAACAGTCCCAGTCCTTTAATCTCTCCTCATATGGAAGCTGTTCCATACCTCTCATCATTTTTGTTGCCCTTCTAGGTACTTTTTCAAATTCCAATATATCTTGTTTGAGATGGGGCAACCAGAACTGCAAGCAGTATTCAAGGTGTGGGTGTACCATGGATTTATATAGTGTCATTATGATATCTTCGGTCTTATTTTCTATCCCTTTCCTAATGGTGCCTAACTTTTTGTTAGTTCTCTTGACGGTTGCTGCATATTGAGTGGATGTTTTGAGAGAACTATCCACAATGACTCCAAGATCTCTTTCTTGAATGGTAACAGCTCATGTAGACCTTTGTTTTGTATTATTGTTGGTTGCAATGAACTGGATAGCCCCCACTCTGCTGCTGGACTTCTGCCTGCATTATTTTTACTCTTGCAGGGTATTTTTGTTGTTTGTTTTGTTGGATTGTGGGGGGGGGGGAGGGATTTTTTGGCCTGAGTATAGAGAATGTTTATTAGGTGTATCTGACTCCCTCTCTCAACTCCCTTCCAAAACTCCCCTGTTTCCTAGCTCCTATGGTCACTTAGGAACTGGCTTTTTAAACCCCTATTCTCGCTGAATAGCCCAGCGCCCTGGTCAAGGGATCCTCCAGGGATTAGGGATCAAAGGGTGACAGGCTAGAGCCTCATTAACAAGCTCTCAGCCTTGCCTAGCAGGCCTCTAGGCTAAGCACACAGCCCCCAGCCAGAGGACAGTATAAACTTCAATCAAGCAGCACATGGCCAGCAGCTAGCACCCAACAACAAACAAACAACAACAAAGTGACAGGATTGCTGCTACTTACTGTACCTGAAGTCACCAGGTCACCATGTCTCATTAGCCTCAGTGGCTCAAAGAAAGACAATGCAGCACCATGCGGCACAGGAACACTCAGAAACAGTCAAGAAATGCCAACAGTAGGGTTACCATTCGTCCAGATTCCCCCGGACATGTCCGGCTTTTTGAGCTAAAAATAGTGTCCGGGGGGAATTTGTAAATGTCCGGACTTCCCCCCCCCATGCACAGCGCGCGCGGCTAACAGGGCAGCCGGCCGGATGGTGCCACTTACATGGGGCTCCGACAGCCAGAGAGAGCCCCTCCTCCGCTTCCCCTGCAGCAGAGATCACTCCCTCCCTCCCTCCCTGCATCCGCAGATCACCTCCGGCTGTCTGGAGCTC
>NW_020682755.1:0-1420 GCF_002925995.2 Terrapene triunguis
AAAAGGGTGCTTTAAGGGTGAGAATCCCCTGATTGAAGTGAGTCTGAGCTTTGAACAATATTACAAAACCTTTAAGCCACGAGGTAGCGCAAAGGATGTGACTACTGCATTGGCATTATTTTATGCATGTCTGGACATGGTTGAAATGGCAAAGGGAAGGCAGGAACTGGAGCTGGAGAAAAAGCAGAAAAGCTTAAAATGGTGACTGTACTTAGAAATATGCAAGAGGAGAGAGACAAGGCCAGCAGGAATGAAGAACAGTGTAGGAAAGAGTTACACACACAAACATTTTGTTAGAAGAAGCAAGAGCAGCAACTCGCTTCTTCGTAGAGGAGAATAAGGCAGCCAAGGCAGCAGCAGGTCATCAGAAATGTGAGGCAGAGATCAGTAAATTGCGTGCCCAATTTAGCGCCCGTAAGGGGGTGGTAGCAGCTGTAAGGTTGAGAGAATTGCAATTTGGAGCCCCCTGGGAAAATAGAGATATCCCCTGATGCTGACCCCAAAAACCCATTCAACTCTGATTGCCCACACATGCATAATGTTGCCCGTTTCCATAAGGGAGGTTAAACACATAGTTGCAGGAGCCGATCTTCCCACAACGGAGCTGGTCACAGACATAATAAGATGGTCTCCTAGTCAGGCCAAGGCTATTGCCGAGAGACTGGGGCCACTGAACTGTGACCCTGCTGTGGCATGACTGGCTCGCATTTGGCACATGTACCCCTCTGCTCACGGCATGGATTTAACTCAGTTGGCTCAGTTATGCACCTCTCCTTGTGATGCCGATGCTCTGGACATAGGCATAGTTTCTTGGGAGCGGACTGCCACTGGACCCCGGGAAAAGATGATAAGTGCTCTCAAAATATTACTGCCTGCTTCTTCCCTCAAGAAACTATATATAATGGAAGAGCAGAAACCAGGAGAGGCCCCAGAAGCTAACCTAATTCAAAAAAAGATGCTGGCAGCTCTCTCTGATTCGTTACCCTAGACAGAGGAGAATGGGATTCATAGATCATAGATTCATAGATTCATAGATTCTAGGACTGGAAGGGACCTCGAGAGGTCATCGAGTCCAGTCCCCTGCCCGCATGGCAGGACCAAATACTGTCTAGACCATCCCTGATAGACATTTATCTAACCTACTCTTAAATATCTCCAGAGATGGAGATTCCACAACCTCCCTAGGCAATTTATTCCAGTGTTTAACCACCCTGACAGTTAGGAACTTTTTCCTAATGTCCAACCTAGACCTCCCTTGCTGCAGTTTAAGCCCATTGCTTCTTGTTCTATCCTCAGAGGCTAAGGTGAACAAGTTTTCTCCCTCCTCCTTATGACACCCTTTTAGATACCTGAAAACTGCTATCATGTCCCCTCTCAGTCTTCTCTTTTCCAAACTAAACAAACCCAATTCTTTCAGCCT
>NW_020682756.1:0-2267 GCF_002925995.2 Terrapene triunguis
ACTGGGGGGCACATGGCTGAGCGGAGGGCGCAGGGTGAGCTGGGGGCACATGACAGAACAGCGGGGTCAGGGGATGAGGCACACAAGGGGCGGGCAGGCTGCCGGCCCAGGCTCAGCCGCTGCTGATGGGTGCTGAGGCAGGGTGACTGGGTGGGGCTCCAGGCTGTTTATCACGCCCAGGGGATCAGTGACCCAGCACCCCCTGCTCCCCTCTCTCTGGTTCCAGTCCCTGTGGGGTACCGGCTCTGTGGGGATAATAAAGCCCCCGGATTGCCCTCCATGCCCGGCACTCCCTGTGTCTCTGCATTAGGAGCTGCCCCCAGGAGAGGAAACCAGAGCGTCTGTTAGCATTTATTGTGGGGTGCCCCCTTGCTGGGGCCCAGCCCTGCACAGTGCCCCCAGCACCAGCAGTGACTGCGAGGGCAGAGTGCCCCGCCCCACTCCCTGCACCCCACGGTTTTAGCTGTGGAAGTGCTTTGCTCGCTGCTGGAGTCAGCCTCTGCTCTCGTGTGCACATGCTGTCCCGTCCTGTCTGAGCCCCGGGGTGCTCTCCTGCCCCGCACACTCCCTGCAGCACCCTGCCCCGGTGCAAGGGCACATTCCCGTGGGTGCCTTTGACCCTGCGCCTGGCCGAGGGAGAGGCTCAGCACAGGCTGCCAAGGCAAGGGTGTGAAATATTCCCAGCTCCTGCCAATGGAAACAGCTGGAGCCCCGGGAAGATGGAAGGGCTGGGCGCTGGCTGGGCCAGGCATGTCTGCTGAGCCCCCCACCCCTGGAAGTGACCCTTCGAGTGCACTGCCTCTGGGGAAGGGTCCTGGCTAACAGAGGGCTGATCGCAGGCACAGGACCCCCTTACTTCCCTCTGCAGGACACTGATTCCAGCCTGCCCGGTCTCCCTGGCTCGGGCAGGAACAGGGCGTGCCAGGCATGAGCCCTTGCTCAGGGGGTGGGCACAACTGGGCTGCGTCACAGGCGGGGCACCTGGTCGTGTCCCAGGCGGGGCGCCCATCTGCCCTGAGAGCCAGGAGGAGCACGGTCAAGCAATGAAAAGACAGGCGCCAGGACTCCTAGGTTCCCTCCCCAGCTCTGGGAGGGCACGGGGGCTGGATGGGGATCAGGACTCCTGGGTTCTGCACTCACTGTCTCCTAGTGCCAGCCCCTTGCCCTTTGGCCTTGCCAGGCCTCTTGTGGTTTTGCTGGGAAGTGGGGTGGCCACCACAGCAGGAAGTGTCCCCACACTCTCCCGCCCCCAGGGCCTCACACATCCTCCCCACCACCCCCTCGCAGTCCTCTGTGGCTGCGAGCGGCGGGCTCTGTGCAGAGATAAGCCCGTGGAAGGGAAGCTGCTCGCCGTGGGGCTGAGCACAGCCACTCGTGACACTGGTGTCAGCCAGGAACTTCCCCTCCTCGCTTGCCAGCCCTCACACGGAGCCTCCCTGGTCCTGCTCCGCTGCACTGAACCAGCGTGAGGCGAGGAGGGGGCTGTTGGGCCCCCAGCCCCTCGTTGGCAGCAACACAAGGGTGGGAGTTGGCTCCTGGGAGAGCCCCAGTGCTCGGGGTTGCACTGAGCTGGGGGATGGGCTGGGGGGCTGGTCCTGCGGAGGTGGGAATGGGGTGGAGCCTGGGGCTTGGGCTGTGGGTCGGGCTGTGCCCAGGGCAGTGTGGGAGGAAGGGGGTCGGAGCCCAGGCGATGGGCTGCGGGGCCAGGTCTGGCGGGGGGCAGGAAATGGGCTCAGAGTCCCTGGGATGGTCCAAGGGGCCCAGCCCCCATCTCTGCTGATGGGCCCCTCTCCCTTGCAGGAGCCGGGATGGACGACATCTTCACGCAGTGCCGGGAGGGCAACGCCGTGGCTGTGCGCCTCTGGCTGGACAACACTGAGAACGACCTCAACCAGGGGTGACTGGGGCGGTGGGGGAGGGCACCCTGCGGGGGAGGGGCGGTGGGTGTGGGCACCCTGCGGGGGACGGGCGGTGGGCGAGGGCACCCTGTGGGGGTCGGGTGAGGGCGTGGGCACCCTGCCGGGGAGGGGGGCTCAGCTGGGCCCCCTGGGGGTGTCAGTGACCCAGCGGCTCGGCAGCCTGTGCCCCACCAGCGCTCTGCGGCCTGCGGGGCGGGGAGGAATTCAGGCTCCCGCCGGAGCAGGAAGTTACGACATCGCTAAGGCACGGGCTGAGCAGCACATGTCTGCAGCTGGGGCCGCAGGAGGAGCAGCTGGCTCCTGGCCCCCAGGCCTGGGCAGAGCCTTTCTCTGGCTCTGTGGGGCCCT
>NW_020682757.1:0-1749 GCF_002925995.2 Terrapene triunguis
ACAGTTTCCTGGTTTGGTCAGTAAAGTAAGATGTGATTTCTGAATACACACAGGGAATTAATCTGTTGAGGAAGATTGTGCTATTTTTACACAGTCAATTTTCAGAGTAGAATACACTTTTGGGTTCAATTCTGTTGTCATTATGTGTGTAACTTTTATTGAAGTCAATGGGAATTACTTCTTCATTACTGAGAGCAAAACTAGGTACTTTGAAACTATTTTAGATACCTGGTTAGGTGTTCAAAGTCCAAAGCTAGAAAAGAATGTTAAATCTAGGCTGCAAACCTGGATTCTTTGTCAAGAAGGGAAAGTGGTGCTCAAGGAAAAAGATACAAGGACCAAAGACAGAGAAAGAAAGATATAGATAGACCCATTCTATAAAAATGTACAGCAACTTTTATAACTGTTGCTTAAGGCATTTCACAAAATTTTATTTACATCATCTTCTTCTACCAATACATACAGCATTCATAGTTAAAGTGGAGACTTCAGCACACAGAGCTTGTAAACTCAGCAGAACTCCTTATTTTACATAAATGTAAAGAGACTGGCATGTCCTTTGCTTGAAAACTGCTCCATATCTGGCCACTTTTTTTACAAGTGAGCCATGGAAAACTTCACAGAGGCCTTGGAGTCTAAGGGCTGGTCTATACTTAGCCGCTAGTTCGGCGGCTGGAAATCGAACTTCCGGGTTCGATTTATCGCGTCTGGTCTGGACGCGATAAGTCGAACCAGGAAGTGCTCGCCGTCGACTGCGGTACTCCAGCTCAACTAGAGAAGTACCGCGGAGTCGACGGGGGAGCCTGCCTGCCGCGTCTGGACCGCATCTGAACCGCGGTAAGTTCGAAGTAAGGTATGTCGACTTCAGCTACGTTATTCACGTAGCTGAAGTTGCGTACCTTACTTCGACTTGGGGGGTTAGTGTAGACCAGGCCTAAGACTTCCTGAACTCCACCAGATTTCTTCTCTACACCTACTGCTCTACCAACTTTGACCTCAGGAATGTGGACAGAGACTCTACATTTCTGTGATCCGGGAGGGCACCCTTGTGTGAAGAATTACAGTTGTGGTACCAGGGGCGGCTCTAGCTTTTTTGCCACCCCAAGCATGGCAGGCAGCCTGCCTTCGGCAGCTTGCCTGTGGGAGGTCCCCAGTCCCGCGGATTTGGCGGCATGCCTGCGGGAGGTCCGCCGGTCCCGCTGCTTCGGCGTACTCGCCGCCGAATTGCCGCCGAATCCATGGGACCAGCGGACCTCCCGCAGGCAAGCCACCGAAGGCTGCCTGACTGCCGCCCTCGCAGGGACCGGCAGGGTGCCCCCCGCAGCTTGCCACCCCAGGCACACGCTTGGAGTGCTGGTGCCTGGAGCCGCCGCTGTGTATTACAAAGGAGTCTGGTGGAATCTCCACCGCCCACATGAACAGTGCTATCCATTACTCTAAGGACCCTGTGCAGTCCCCTCAAGAAGTGCACAGTGGAAACCTCTCTGACAACAGAACTAAATTGTCCATGTTGGTGGCTCCCTTTTCTAGCACAAACATAATGGTTCCGTCCTCTCCACTCTCTCTGTGTGTTTTGACCAAAAAAACTTGTAGCCTTGTCTCTGCTCCTTCTAACGAGAAGTCTCAAAGACAGAAGAACTTCATTTTGGTGAATAAGCATCCCTAAGCATATCTCCATCTCCTCTATCTGACTCCTTGTCTCAGACATAAGATTTCTATTCATTGTCTGTAAGGTCTGGACCAGAATGC
>NW_020682758.1:0-3520 GCF_002925995.2 Terrapene triunguis
GCGACACCCGGACAGAGCCAGCTGCGCTCCCCACGCTGTCCAGCGGGAGCAGCACGCCAGAGTGCAGCCCGCGCGGCAGTGTGGCTGCGGGGGAGAGGGGACAGCGGGGGAGGGGCCAGGGACTAGGCTCCCCAGCCAGGAGTTCAGGGGCCGGGCAGGACGGGCCCACGGGCCGTAGTTTGCCCACATCTGTGATAAATGAAGGGGGAAAGGGGTAGCTCCCTTTTATGGACACCCAGCCAGCCAGTTAGCTATAAAATCCCTCTTAGTAGCTTTACTTTACCTTAGTACTTGCTTTATCTGTAAAGGGTTAAAAGTCTCACTGCAATGCATAGGTAAAAGGAAGTGAGTGGGCACCTGACCAAAAGAGCCAATGGGAAGGCTAGAACTTTTTAAAATTGAGAAAACACTTTCCCTTTGTCTGTCTGTGGTTGTTCTCTGGGGAAGAGGCGGATAGGGCAGCAACTATGCTGTAAAAAGCTTGGGTCAGGTATGAAAAATCAACCACTCATACCTAGAAACTACTCATTTGAAACCCCAGATATGTAAGTAGATCAGGAAATGTCTAGGAAGACGCAATTAGGTTTATCTCTTTTATTTCTTTATGGCTTGTGGATTCCTCAGTGCTAACCCCAGGTGCTTTTGTTTTGCTTGTAACCTTTAAGCAGGACCTCAAGAGAGCTATTCTTGATGCTTAATCCTTGTATTTGCTCTTTTAAAATCTAGCAATAGCCTGAGTTTCCAGATGTATTTTCTTTCTCTTTTTTTAAAAAATAAAATTTACCTTTTTAAAAAAACAGATTGGAGTTCTGTGTCTTAAGAGCTTTGTGCACGTGTTTTTTTTAATTAGCTGGTGGCAACAGCTGATTTTTTTTCTCCGTTTTTCCCTGGTGGGTGTGTGTGTGTGTGTGAAAGGCTTGAGGGTACCCCCCAGGGAGGAATTCCCAAGTGAGCCCTCCTGGTCTCTCAAAGGGTTCTGCACTTGAGTGGTGGCAGCATCTACTAATCCAAGGTCAGAGAAAAGCTGTAACCTTGGGAGTTTAATACAAGCCTGGAGGGGCAAGTATTAATTTTTAGAGTCCTTGCGGGCCCCCACCTTCTGCACTCAAAGTGCCAGAGTGGAGAATCAGCCTTGACAGATGTAATGATAATTTTAAGTGCCTATCTACTCTATATTTCAAGAACTACCCTGGAGCCATTCGTGTCTAGATTAGAGTTTAATCATTCCCAAAAAGAATTATCCTCTACGGGACAATACATTAGACTTTCTGGGGAAAAGAGGCAAATATATTAGACTGAGGTGGATTATATTTGCAAACTCACCGGAATGTACTTCAAACTTCAAAGCCTATGCACTGAACATTTTGTCTGGTTTATTTACATGTAAACATTTTCCCTGCTTGTTAAAAAGAGAAGTTGAATATTTAAAAAACCAAAAAACAGATCATACCTTGAGAATATAAAACACTAATGTAGCAGCAAAATAAAAATCCAACCGTAATCCAGGATTTCTAAAGCTGTGCTACAATCAGATCAAAAAAATCCTCTGAAAATTGTTTAATATGTTCTCAGCCTAAAAGAATCATATATGTTCTGCAGTTGTCCCAAAGTCAAATTTTCAGCTTTAAGATAGGTTTCCAAATAGGACTTCCTTGCCATGGAGAATTCTATCACAGGACCAGGCTTCTTGGGAGAGAAAGAAAGAGAAATGTCACCTAGCTGTTGGTACTAAGAAGTAGGGCTGCTGGGTTTAATTCCTGGCACTATCACTGTGTAACATAGGCTATAGGGCTGGTTGAAATATTTTCAGCAACAAGTTTTTATTGAAAAATGGAGTTTCATTATTTTACCAAAAATAAGTGTTCAATTAAATGTTTAAATTTTTTGGAAAAAAATTAAATGAAAGTTTTTTATTTCTTTTCAATTTTTCAAAAGTTTTGAAATTTGTTGTTTTGAAACAGTACTTTTTATTTTCTCCTCCTTTTTTCCACTGGGAGACACTGGGAAAAAGTTTTTTAAAGTGAGTAACATGAGGGGAAAAACATTCTCTCACATTTTAAACTTTAAAAACTCTTTCTCTACTTTTCCATTAGGGAAAAGTGGAAGAAAAGGAAAAGCGGGGAGAAAGTGGAAAAAACTCAAAAGCTAAACAAAACTATTCAATATGAAACAAAAGTTTTCATCAGAAAATGGAGAGGGAATTAAAATTTTCAAACAAAATGAAAGCTGTTAATTTTAATTTTTAAACAATCAGCCAGCTCTGTTAGGCAAGTCATTTAATTTCTCTGTGCTTCAATTGATCCTTCATGTGTATAATGACTACCTATTTCTCAGGGCTGTTGTGAGAATGTTTTAGACTAGAGCCAAATCCTGCAGTGAGCATGAATCATATGGATGCATTAGATAGTTCTTTATATCAGGACTGTTCATTTTGACTCCAGTAGTTCTCCAAACACTTATGTATCACTTCAGTGGGACTACCTGTATGCGTATCAGGGGGTAGCCGTGTTAGTCTGTATCTACAAAAACAACAAGGAGTCTGGTGGCACCTTAAAGACTAACAGATTTATTTGGGCATAAGCTTTCGTGGGTAAAAACCTCACTTCTTCAGATGCATAGAGTGAAAGTTACAGATGCAGGCATTATATACTGACACATGGAGAGCAGGGAGTTACTTCGCAAGTGGAGAACCAGTGTTGACAGGGCCAATTCAATCAGGGTGGATGTAGTCCACTCCCAATAATAGATGAGGAGGTGTCAATTCCAGGAGAGGAAAAGCTGCTTCTGTAATGAGCCAGCCACTCCCAGTCCCTATTCAAGCCCAGATTAATGGTGTTAAATTTGCAAATGAATTTTAGTTCTGCTGTTTCTCTTTGAAGTCTGTTTCTGAAGTTTTTTTGTTCAATGATAGTGACTTTTAAATCTGTAATAGAATGACCAGGGAGATTGAAGTGTTCACTTACTGGCTTATGTATGTTACCATTCCTGATGTCCGATTTGTGTCCATTTATTCTTTTGCGGAGGGACTGTCCGGTTTGGCCAATGTACATGGCAGAGGGGCATTGTTGGCACATGATGGCATATATAACATTAGTGGATGTGCAGGTGAATGAGCCCTTGATGGTGCGGCGGATGTGGTTGGGTCCTCTGATGGTGTCGCCAGAGTAGATATGGGGACAGAGTAGGCAACGAGGTTTGCTACAGGGATTGGTTCCTGGGTTGGTGTTTCTGTGGTGTGGTGTGTAGTTGCTGGTGAGTATTTGCTTCAGGTTGGGGGGTTGTCTGTAAGCGAGGACTGGCCTGCCTCCCAAGGTCTGTGAGAGTGAGGGATCATTTTCCAGGATAGGTTGTAGATCGTGGATAATGCGCTGGAGAGGTTTTAGCTGGGGGCTGTATGTGATGGCCAGTGGTGTTCTGTTATTGTCCTTGTTGGGCCTGTCCTGTAGTAGGTGATTTCTGGGTACCCGTCTTGCTCTGTCAATCTGTTTCCTCACTTCCCCAGGTGGGTATTGTAGTTTTA
>NW_020682759.1:0-2296 GCF_002925995.2 Terrapene triunguis
ATTGTAGAGCACTATAAGATGTTACACTCTAACTGCCCCATGTAGACTCAGACTCTAAGGACAGAAAGGAACATCGTGATCATCTAGTCTGACCTCCTGCACATTGCAGGCCACAGAACATCACCCACCCACTCCTGTAATAGACCCATAACCTCCGGCTGAGTTACTGAAGGCCTCAAATAATGATTTAAAAGACTTCAAGTTACAGAGAATCCACCATTTATACTAGTTTAAACCTGCAAGTGATCCCGTGCCCCATGCTGCAGAGCAAGGCAAACTAAAAGGTAACTAGGTTAACATGCACTAGGTACCTTTTTAGTTCATGCCAGTGGAGTCTACATGGGGTAGTTAGCTGTGTCTATACTGCAGCTGGGAGCAAGTCTTGCACTAGTGGGGCCAGGGGCGGCTCTAGCTTTTTTGCCACCCCAAGCACGGCAGGCAGGCTGCCTTTGGCGGCATGCATGCGGGAGGTCCGCCAGTCCTGCGGCTTCGGCGGCAATTCGGCAGCGGGTACACCAAAGCCGCGGGACCGGCGGACCTCTCACAGGCATGCCACCGAAGGCTGCCTGACTGCTGCCCTCGCAGGGACCGGCAGGGCACCCCCCACGGCTTGCCGCCCCAGGCACGCGCTTGGTGCGCTGGTGCCTGGAGCCGCCGCTGAGTGGGGCTCAAGCTAGCAAACTCAAAATAGCAATGTGGACATTCTTGCTCAGGCAGAAGCTTGGTCTCTCAAACCCAAACTCCTAGGCTTCAGAGCCTGACCCGGAATGTACACATTGCTATTTGTACATTATTCTTTCTGTGTGATTTTTAATCTTCAGAACAAGTGTTTCAGTGTTTTGTTCTTTTCCTTTAATCAGGAGGGGAGGTGAAGTCTCTAAAACAAACACATCACAGTAGACCTACATAACATGCTAAATTAAAAATCAACCTTAAATGTAACCATACAAATATACACAAGAAAGTTAGTATGAACAAATAGATTTTGATAGCCTTCCTCAACCAAGGAATCTCCTTAGTTTGCCATAAATGTCTTCTTTAAGTAATGGCTGTTATGGAAATGAATGATCTATGTTAGCAAAAAGACAATCTGCAAACTTGCTATTTCCAGGGCAAAAGGGCCTTCATGTCCAACTACTTGAATTAAAATACCAAAATGGAAAGCAAATATAGAGTCAAGCAGTGTTAACATGAATATTACCCCAAACAAGAAACACTACCAGCTTTCTTGGCAGGTTTTTGATTAGTTGTTATTTTGCTAGACAATAGAGGTTTCTAAATATTGTTATTTAGAAAATTAAAGCAGAAAGAACAGAAGGAAGTTGAGAAAACATTCATAAGAGTCCTGTGGTAAATTTTCAGATTAATTTGTTGTGAAATAATGATGAGTTCTTCCCAAATCCACAGTTTTAGACGCTCTACCTGATGACCTTATGGTGCTGCTACCTCATCTATTCAGTAACGACCTAGTGTTACTCTACTGATTTGGAAAAATAAGAGTGAAAGAGAAGATGAAGGCTTTGGAACCAGCCCTGTAATACCTGTTCAAAATGTGATGTGAACATAAAGGACTGGGCAGTGATCCACCTCACCGAGTCTAAAATGCTTTGATGAGATTTCCAGAATGAACCCTAGTAAATAAATTACTGCCCACAGGATCAATGAGACAAAGGTGACCAGAGGTAGAAGATCAAAATGGCTTCAAGCCTGGACAATCAGTGAGGATATCAACTCTCATAGAAAGTGAAGAAGGACAAGAGGGAAATCATTTTATAAAACATACTGCACATCCCGTATAGGGGAGAGAAAAGTGACAAAGGTTTTTGGTGTCAAAATGTTCCACACAGCAATGTAATTAATCCCCTCATGGGAAAAATATGAGTATTGGATTCCTGGATTGAATTACGATGGGCTCCACTGAAAAAGCCGTGGAGTTTGAGCACTCTGATATATCTAACTGTTCATGTACAGTCCCAGCTGCTCTGGTGTTCATCAGAGCGGATCTTACATCTCTCTTGCATACATTACCTTTTCTTTTAAAAGAACACTAAATAATTAAATACCTTCATATAGGCTCTTGTGGCCAGCTCGAAACTCCAGAGATCAAAGATTATTACTTTGCAAAGCCGACCATGAAAAAAGAAAAGAAGGTGCAGGTTGAAATTTAGCTTGCCTAATTATTTTTCTAGATACTCTCTCAATCAAATCTTCTTCATCCTTTTTTAGGGGAGAAGGGGGAAGGGAAATTCTGCACAACATATAGTTTGCTATAGACTCTTTTGTGTTTCTCCTAGAT
>NW_020682760.1:0-1032 GCF_002925995.2 Terrapene triunguis
AAGAGAGCTCTCGCAGCGCTGGCGGCGCGACTACACTCGCGCTTCACAGCGCTGTGAATCCCCAAGTGTAGCCAAGGCCTTAGGCTATATCTACACTACGCAGCTTTTAGCGACACGGCTCTGCTGCTACAGCCGTGCAACTAAAAGGCGCACAGTGTAATCGCTGTTTGTCAACAGGAGAGAGCTCTCCTGCTGACAAAAAACTTCCACCCCCAAAGAGCGGTGTTAGCATTGTGTGCAGGAGCACTGTTCACACCCACGCTTTTCATCAGCAAAACTTTTTGGTGGTGGTTTTTTAACACCTTTGAACGACAAAAGTTTTGTCTTTCACTTGCCAGTGTAGACAAAGCCTTAATGTCTGTGCTTGTGAGAGTTTAAATCCAGCCTGCTGCATGACAATAGTGATTTGTTTTGTGCTCATTCTCAATTTCCATCATTACTTAAAAGAAGAAAAAGATGAGCTAAAAATCTTGGGAAAAGAACAAGAGTACTTGTGGCACCTTAGAGACTAACAAATCTATTTGAGCATAAGCTTTCGTGGGCTACAGCCCACTTCTTCGGATGCATAGAATGGAACATATATTGAGGAAATACATATACACATACAGAGAGCATGAAAAGCTGAGAGTTGTCTTACCAACTGTGAGAGGCCAATTAAGTAAGAGAAAAAAACTTCTGAAGTGATAATCAAGATAGCCCGGTACAGACAGTTTGGTAAGAAGTGTGAGAATACTTTAATACTTACAAGGGGAGATAGATTCAATGTTTGTAATGGCTCAGCCATTCCCATGACAAACATTGAATCTATCTCCCCTTGTAAGTATTCCTACACTTCTTATCAAACTGTCTGTACTGGGCTATCTTGATTATCACTTCAAAAGTTTTTTTCTTACTTAATTGGTCTCTCACAGTTGGTAAGACAACTCCCACCTGTTCATGCTCTCTGTATGTGTGTATATATATCTCCTCAATATATGTTCCATTCTATATGCATCCGAAGAAGTGGGCTGTAGCCCACGAAAGCTTATGCTC
>NW_020682761.1:0-1517 GCF_002925995.2 Terrapene triunguis
TGAAGCTGGTAGCGCTCGGGCTTCGGGCAGCCCCCTTGCCTCCGGACCCTGCGCCCCTGGCCGGGCACTTCCCCTCCCAGGCTCTGGCTGCTGTGCTCCTCCCCTGACTCTTCGGCTCTGTTTAAGAGCCAAGCTGCCCGAGCGCTACCGGCTTCGGGCAGCCCCCATGCCTCTGGACCCTGCGCCCTCGGAGCCCGGGAGGGGAAGTGCCCGTCCGGTGGTATTTTTCCCGGACATGTTCGGCTTTTTGGCAATTCCCCTCGGACGGGGGTTTGATTACCAAAAAGCCGGACATGTCCGGGAAAAACCGGACGTATGGTAACCCTACTGTAGGTTGCCGACCCCTGGTGTAGACTCTGCATTGCTTACGTCGACTGTTACTGGCTCCAAGAGCCGTCCCACAATGCCCCACGCTGACAGCACAATGGATACAAGTGCTCCTGGTAAGGACACGCACCGCCGACCCAAGGAGCCAAGCCATTTAATAGTGTGGTGGCTGTATGCCAACGTAAGCTAGGTCGACATAATTCTGTAGTGTAGATGTGGCCTTAGTCTCACTATATTGGGGTTTGCCTACACAGGAGAGTGTTACCTGGTGTCCCAGGGAGTGTCCATCCCTGCCTCCCAGCACAGATAAACCGCATGTGCTCTCCCAGTGCCAGCACCAGTTTGGTTTTAAAACACTTCCAAAGTCACATAAGCTAAACTGCCAAAGGCCCCTCTGATCAGAGCGCCTCTGCTGGGAGAATGACAGTGCTGGACTTTCTCACCTGCCTGGGACTGCTCTGGGGATGAGCCTTTGGTCTAGTTACACTGGGGCAAACGGCTGGGGTTGGCGCGCTTAGCCCAAGTGAAGGCCTGCTCTGCACACTGCATGTGTCCTGATGGCGCCACGGGGGGGCAGGGTTACTGCAGCAATTCTACGGGTACAACCCCCGTGCAGACCCAGTTATACTGGGATAAAGGTGCCCTCTCCCCACCCTGTCTGGGCTCACTGGACCCAGGTGAGCAGTGGACCTGCCAATGCACTAGCTCCCTCAATCTCCTCACGCCGGTACAGTTAAGTGCTACAGCCTTTGCATGTAGACAGGGCCTCAATTCCACTCAAACCCATTTAGCTCAAAGCGGCAAGGCCAGGTCCTCGCCCATTTAACTACCATCAGTTTTGAACCAGTGCAACTGCTGTGCAGACAGGGCCTTGCAATTGGTTTGAAAGAAAGCTGAGACTGTAAAGACCAAGCAAGTCCTTGAGAGAGGGGCTGGCACGCTGAGCCCCCAGGGGCTGGGAGGGGGCCTGGGTGTGAGGCTGGCACGCTGAGCCTCCAGGGACTCCCAGACCCCAACAGATCCACCCCCAGGCCCCCCTTCCTGGTGCTTAGATGTTGGTCCCAGCCTGCAGCTCTCATTCAGACCGTTATTTCTCCAGCTGAGGGCAGGGACTGGGATTTCTGCTGGCGGTGGCATGTGGGCACGCAGGGGAGTAATGCCCATCCCTGCCTCCCGTTCTTCCCTCCCAA
>NW_020682762.1:0-5722 GCF_002925995.2 Terrapene triunguis
GTGCGCCTACCCTGTGGTTGGTCTGGGACGCTGATGAGCATGTGTTCAAACCTTCATTTTAAGTTAAACTGGTGTCTGTGTGGTGATGGTAGTCATTGTCCCCTCTTATCTATGACCTTTAAATACCACTGTTTATTCTCTCCATTTCTCTTCACTCACCATGAACTCAGTGCACTCATATATCTATGCCCCATATTCTGAAAAATGTTGAACAAAGATTTAGTCCCCAGGTAACTTCCTAGCAAAATCTCACTAGGATTTATGGCCTTCATTATAGATTGAGTTTCCAATCTGGCCTATTATATTGGGAATTCCATGTATGAAACTTTTGTAGGACCAGGCCTAAATATTGACCGCAATAGCTGACAACTAACTCATTGTTTTTATGGGATTATTGGTCTGCAATCTTTTAAAAAAATTATTCAGATTTTAAAAATCTTTGCAGAAAGGACAGTGTCTTTGAAGGTGTGTGCATAGCACCTGGGAGCTTCTGGGTAATCCAGAAACAACCATTAGAGCTGGATGAAAAAGGGATTATTTTTCACGACAATTGTAATAAAATATCTCCCCTGTCTTCATTGAAAATTTAAATATTTGATCATATTTGAGAAGCTCTAATAAAATTAAGTATTAGTATCAATAATCATGTTTCATGATCTATCTATTATTGATTGTTACTGTTTTTGGCCCCTTTATGCTTCCTGCCTTGGACATTGCTTGAAGAATGGCACATTATGGTCTAAAATAACACTGTATTCTCTGACATAATGATTCCCTGGTTTCAAATAGCCTGGGTCAAATTCCATTGGGATCCTGGAAATTGTCTGGCTGTGAGCTGACTCTGGCTTGTGCCGTACTTGGTGAGTCAGCTCTAGATTAGATTATTAGAGACATTGATTTAGCGATGCAATCTTCAAAGGTAAAAACTCAATGGTAATAAAAAGCCTGACGTGAACTCCTCCTGAAAGGACTGACGGAGACCTGGCCATTTTAATCTGCTGCCATGACCTGTGCGATTAACTCATTGATTGTCTCAGATTTTCTGCAGAGCTAGATGATGACAGAGAGACCTGTTGTGGTTGCTTTAATAAAGAGCAGTTAATCTTTTATTTTAATTTCTTTTAGTGAGTTTCCTATATCTTTTTACTATGTTACACCACGTGGCTGCCTTTTAAGAGGGAAGGAACAGCCGCTGTAGGGGAAGTGTGCACAGGAATTATCTGGCAGTCCTGTGATAAAGGATAACCCCTTCTGGGGGGACTTCTCGATGAAGTGGAGGAGCTGCTAACATAATTAAGCAATCTCTCATTTAAAATCAGCTGCTATGCCAACGAATGGGATACCAAACATTATGCCTGCTGACCCAGCTCCTTGGCAGGTGCTGGAACTATACAGGGTGCTGCTGATGGATACCTCACTGTAGCAATGTGGAGTCTCAATTCTAACATAAAGGAAGTGGGAATGGATTTCTGGGGGAAAAAAACAGTTGTCTTCCCTGAGGCCAGTACAGGTTGTTTTAGGAGCAGCCAAGCTGAGATGGAAATTTTGGGCTGGAATTTGTTACACTATTAGTCACTTGATAAATAAAGCCAAATCCTAGCTAGAGGAAGAATCTTAACCCTATAGACCATGTGTTGGCTCTTTTACAGTAGGGTAGGAAAGGCACCAGCACATAGAAAGTTCTTCCATATTGTCTATTATTGAGTCTCTTGTGCCTTGCTCTGAAGCAGCTGTTACTGGCCACTGTTCAAGAGAGGATACGGGACTTGATAAACCACTGCTCTGATCTGATGTGGCAATTCCTACATCCCCATGAGACTGGCTCAAGGCAGGGTACTGCAAATCATTATTAAATGTGACAGAGATGGTATGTCTTATCCTTATGTCTTATCCACGGACAAAGTTTGTTTACTTGGGAGCAATTCCCTATCAATATCCCTATCGCTGGCTAGTTCACGGACATGTTTAAGTTAGTTTCATGCTTAGTTGTTTATGAAATTCACTCACTTAAAAAAAGCCAAAATTGGGATTGAGTACGTGTGGTTAGATTGCATCTGACATTTTATTGAGGACTGGATACATGCTCAGATGCTATTCTGCTGCTGATGTCTCTGATTTCTGTTTTCAAGAAGCTCATTCTTATGGTCTCCAGTTCAGAGTAGCAACACGTGGCTGCTTATTATTGGTAATAATAATGCTTAGCACTTGTGTGGCATTTTTAATCTCCGTTGAGCCATTCAAACAACAGAAACAGGGCAAATCTTGGTCAATTTACTCACAAGTGCTTCAAAAACGAGAGGCTATTTTTCCTTAGGGATTACTAGCATGAAAAAGGCAAGCAAGATTTATCCCAGATATAGGCCCTAATTCAGGAAAGCAATAATTAAATGTTCTTCTGAATAGGGATGAATTTAGGCCTATGCCTACATCAGTGTTTCTCAAACGGGTAGCCGCTTGTGTAGGGAAAGCCCCTAGCAGGCTGGGCTGGTTTGTTTATCAGCCCCGTCTGCAGGTCCGCCCGATCGCAGCTCCCACTGGCTGCGGTTCGCTGCTCCAGGCCAATGGGAGCCGCTGGAAGTGGCGCGGGCTGAGGGACTTACTGGCTGCCGCTTCGAGCAGCCCCCATTGGCCTACAACGGCAAACCGCGGTCAGTGGGAGCCGCGATCGGCCGGACCTGCAGACGGGGCAGGTAAACAAACCAACCCGGCCCGCCAGGGGCTTTCCCTACACAAGCGGTGACCCCAGTTTGAGAAACACTGGCCTACATCCTTCTCTGAGCGGAGTCTGAATGTTGTGGTAAGGACTGATTGAGACGTTTCCATTAACACTGTTTTTCAATGGAAAAATGGGTTTGGGGCTAAATTAATCATTTGTGAAAGGTGTCTGCTTTCTGCAGAAAACTGAGGTTTTGGCCTAAACTGAAAACTTCTAGCTGTTGGCTGAATTTTTGGTTTTCATTTTTTTTTTTAATGACAATTCATGGTTTTCCCAAGGAAAATTTTACCACACTCCAACCAGCTGGTGTTCAGATGTCTTCACTTTCTGTGGGCTCCAACACTGAGTTCTGTATGAGGAGCAAAATAACCAACAACGTCTTCCCTTAAAATATATACACTGCTCTAGTCTAGAATAATCATTCAAAACACTGCAATATTGCTATAGTCAGATGTACCATCTTACAGTAAGATGCTGTTTCTTAGGAAAGGGTTATTTATTCCCTAGGAATAAATACAATGGTGACTGAACTTGTGGGAGGAGGGGAGGGGAATCTTGCTACTTCCAAAACAGATTAAGAACTTCTGGTTTCACTCCTAATTTTTCATTTTTTTTATTAAGATGAAAAACTGTTTCAAAAGCACAGACTGCCATTTACCATTCACAGACCCCCTTGTACCTGCCCACACTTTTATGGTGTCTCAAATTGGGCAACCAAAAATGAAAGCTCCCAAAATCACTAGTCACTTTTAAAAAATCTTGGCCTCTGGATACAATCATGTACTGGGCAATTTTGGGTTCAATGGCATAGCTGGGTGTCTGTTAAATCACTTATATAAGCTAGATGAAAATTGTATTTATTGCAGTTGCATTCGTCAACCTTTTATTATATGTTACGTGTTTATAAATAGGACAAAAATATTCTTGGAAATGTCAGTGCTTGTTAACAATATCTTTGTATATAGCTTCAGCTTTGGTAGCCCTTGCTAGCTTTTGTATCATGAAGCAATTAATAATATATCATGCCGTATTTCCTACAGCTAGTGTCTATATTTGCAATATGGTAGGTGGTTTTTCATACACTATTACAATTAACAGTAATTTTGGAGTTGTTTCTTTTTTTCATCTTCAGTTCACTGACGCCTGGAGAAGACATTTGGGCACATCCCAAACCACCATAGCCCTGGTGGTGAGAAATCCAAGGATGGCACCTTAGAATAAACACCAACCACCGGTCTGGAGGGAGAGAGGAGCCTGTGATGGCTTAGCACAGGGAGAGACTATGATGCATCAAGGGAGATGTAGTCCAGCGGAGGAGCAAGTCCCATAGGGAAAAATTAGGGCACAAAGAACCCAAAACTACAACTTTGAAACCATCTTCCCTCAATTTATATGGAAGCCTACAGAGACATCTCCAAATTCACACACAACTGATTAGGCAGAAGGAACCACCCAGACCCCTTTCTAGCATTGCCAAGACAATACAGAGGTAGCAGATCAGCCCAAAGGGAGGGAGAATGTGAGCTTGGAAGCTGGAATGTATTATCCAAACTCTGCCTCTTAGCACCCGGGGAGGTAGACACTGAGAGGACGAGTTTGGGGAGGGGAGACTTTTGATGGGCAGGATGCGGTAGCAAAGCTTGTCCCCATACCATGCTAATCCTCCATTTTTCATGTCACGCTGTCTGGAGTGGCTCACGACCATGAGTGCCAATGTCAGGCCAGACTGTTGAGAAGCAGGGCAGAGACACCAAACTGACTGCATGGTCTATAATTAGATTTCACCAACCCAGTAACAAATATGAACTCCTGAAGCACCATACCAGTCTTACCATGGAGTCACAGACAGTCCCTTGGGTCTCTCCAGTCTATCTTTCCACCCAGGCAAACTGACAATGTCAGTTGGTTGCTATATACAGCAGAGATCACAAAAGATTCAGGTTGCTCCCAGTCCCAAGACAGCAGTCACTTACCCGCAGTCAATTTGTACCTGAGATCTCTCACCAAAGACAACGCTTGTAGACAATCCCGTAATAAATTAACTAAAGATTTATTAACTAGGAAAAAGAAGCGGGAGTTGTTACCAGGTTAAAGCAGGCAAGCATATCTACACAAATGAGTTGCAGTCTATGGTTTTAAAAGGTGACAGTGGTAATACTCTGCCAGCTCTGAATCTCTTTTATGGCTAACCCAGGTTGACCGTGGTGATCTCTGCTCCAGTTTCATAGCTCCAGCCCTGTGAGAGACCAAAGAGGGAGCGAGATGAGAAGTTTCTTGTCAGTTATCTTTATGTCCTTCTTCCAGCATTCAAGTTGCTCGGATGAGCCCTTTTGTATGTAGCCTTTTCATGGGTGTGAAGGGGCAATTAACAAAGTAGTGGCGTCCCCTAATGGCCCATTTAGTTTTGATAGGACTTCTTGATGGTCAGCAGAGGATCCTTCCGGACTTGGTTCATAGTTTCAGAGCAAACATTTTTACAGTTATAAAGTGAAAGCTTAACTTTTATCTTATAGCATGCGAAAAAGAGATTCTAAGTGAGACGGATGCAGGCAGCAACTTACGAGCATAGACTAAACACTAAACATATTGTTATAAGTTTAATACCCACCATGAAGGGCCAAAATCCCAAAAATATGTATGTAAGATCTTGACCATAGTTGCTTTAAGAACCTTTCACATAGGCCCGGATTCCACAGCTTGGTCTGAGGCCTGGGGCCTAGTTAACAATGGACAATACATGGCTAAAAGAAAGCAGGGATAAACAGGAGGCAACCTTGTTTGTTTCAACTACACATGAGATACGCTGAGTCAGCATAACTCCAGATGGGGAGCAGTAATTGGGAGGCTTATCAGGAGTTACAGGCACACAACTCACTGGGAGGAGCCTTAAAGTCTGCTCCCTGGTGCAGGAAGAAGATAATGGGGCACACTCCCCAAATGCCAACCAGAATTCAGGGAGAGGCCTAACATGATAGCATAAGTTAAAAGAACAGGAGTACTTGTGGC
>NW_020682763.1:0-1040 GCF_002925995.2 Terrapene triunguis
TTTTGGCAGCTTCTCCTTTAAGAAGCTGTTAGTATTACAGAATTGGAAATGAAAATTGAGATCATGATCAATTTCATGAAGAAACTAGAAGCACTGGGAAATCCTACAAATGGAGCTAACTACTGAGAGGCATTGAGGACCAGCAGCCAGGGCCGGCTCTAGACCAAATGGCATGCGTCCCCGTCATCCCCCCGCCCCGATTTGTTAAACTTTTAAATACCTTATTTTTTACTGCATTTATAGCCATTTCATGAATTTGATGCATGATTTATCCCTGTCTCATAAGACTAACTGGTAATATTACGGTTGCCAGGTGTCCGGTTTTTGCCCCAGGTTGGAACCCTCTCCCACACCCTAACTCCCTCCCAGTCCCCACACCCTCACCTGCACCCCAACCCCCTGCCTGAGGTCAGAACCCCCTTTTGCATCCTAATTCCCTCCCAGATCCCGCACCCTCACCCGCATACCAACCTCCTGCCCCAGGTCGGAACCCCCTCCCACATCCAAACTCCCTCCCAGAGCCTGCACCCCGCATACCCTCCTGCACTCCAATGGCCTACCTTAGCCCTGAGCCTCCTCCTGCACTCCAACCCCCTTGGCCCCAACCTGGAACCCCCTCCTGCACCCCAAACCCCTCATCCCAAGCCCCAATCTGAGCCCCCAACCCCAGATGGAGCCTGCACCCCCTCCTGGACCCCAACCCCCTGGCCCTGCCCTGAGTCTGCTCCTGCACTCCAAACCCTTTGGCCGCATCCTGGAGCCCCCTCCTGCATCCCAAACCCTCACCCCCAGCCCCACCCCAGAGCCCGCACCCTCAGCCAGAGTCTTCACCCTCTCCTGCACCCCAACCTTGTGCCCCAGTCTGGAGTCCCCTCTCGCACCCTGAACCTCTGATTTCTGGCCCCACCCTGGAGCCCTCATCCCCTCCCCCACCACAACCCCTTGCCCCAGCCCAGTGAAAGTGAGTGAGGGTGAGGGAGAGTGAGCGCTGGAGGGAGGGGGGCTTTAATGAGTAGGGGCGGAGCCTCAGGGAAGGGACA
>NW_020682764.1:0-1190 GCF_002925995.2 Terrapene triunguis
AGGACCTAACCAGATCAGCTACAACATCACCGGCTCATTCACCTGCATGTCCACCAATGTTATATATGCCATCATGTGCGAGCAATGCCCCTCTGCTATGAACATTGGCCAAACTGGACAGTCACTACGCAAGAGGATAAATGGACACAAGTCAGATATCAGGAATGGCAATACACAAAAACCTATAGGAGAACACTTCAACCTCCCTGGCCACACAATAGCAGATGTAAAGGTAGCCATCTTACAGCAAAAAAACTTCAGGACCAGACTCCAAAGAGAAACTGCTGAGCTCCAGTTCATTTGCAAATCTGACACCATCAGATCAGGATTAAACAAAGACTGTGAATGGCTATCCAACTACAGAAGCAGTTTCTCCTCCCTTGGTGTTCACACCTCAACTGCTAGCAGAGCACCTCACCCTCCCTGATTGAACTAACCTCGTTATCTCCATACTGATTTATACCTGCCTCTGGACATTTCCATTACTTGTGTCTGATGAAGTGGGCATTCACCCACGAAAGCTTATGCTCCAATACCTCTGTTAGTCTTAAAGGTGCCACAGGACGCTCTGTTGCTTTTTACAAAAAAAGAGGGTAGTTTTTGTAAGAATGAGTCTTCATGGAATCATTGCAATATAGTATTCCTTCAACCCATTTATGAAATCTTCCTGCCCATTCCTGACAATGTCTCCTCAATAAACCTTAACTTGAATAACCAGTGGAGGGTGCTGGTAGCAGAAGAATTAAAAAAAAAACAACCCTCACTAGAAGGAGGTATTTAAAAAAATTAGAACATCTGAGATAAAAAGGTGTAGAGAACATGACAGTCTGTCAGCTGAAGTCTGAGCTGATAAAGCCAGCAGTTTGTTGAAATGTAACGGTTTTACCAAAATGCTAGGAGAGTAACAAGCCGCCCATGGAAAAAAAAAGGTGGCTGAATGAACATTTTAATTAACTCATGTTGCAATTTTAATTAAAAACATAATGTGTCAGGAAAATGAATAATGCCTTGGGGCAATAAAATAGCTAGATTTTCTGTTGAATCTTCTGCTTCATATCTTTTATGGAAGTAGAATATTATTGTTAAGGAAAAGAGTCCCCATCCTCACACCTGCCCCAGCCTAACCCAAAATAAAAACACAGTTTGGACAAAATTAACCGCACAAAGTGAGTATTTTGTGTGCAGATCTC
>NW_020682765.1:0-1075 GCF_002925995.2 Terrapene triunguis
GGTGCCGGGGGCTTGGGACTTACCTAGTTGAAGTCGCAGGGGTTCCCGGGGGGGGGGGGGGGTGTGGATGTTGTAGAACCAATGTGAATGAAATTGTTTTTAGTTATTCACTGTACCATTGTAACTTCTGTTCACCATTTCATTACACCTGCCATTTTGCCTACATTGTAACTTTCATTACACTTGCCATTTTTCCTACATTGTAACTTCTGTGCCATATTGTAATTCAAACCCCATTTTAAAACGCTTACTCCATTTTGTAAGGGCTTGCTGCAACCTTCATTGTTGCAAACCCTGCTGGAATTTTATTAGTCTAGTTGAGATGTGTGAATGAGGGATGCATGGGTGATAGAATCAACCTCCAGCACCAGCCCGTCCTGATGAGATAAAGTTCAAATACCAACGGCTGAAGAACTAGACAACAGCCCTAACTCAAGCAAGAAGCATCCACCCTAAAAAGAAACAACAGAAGGAAGATCAAAGCCAGGTCCCAGGCTGACAGTCACGCCTGCAACTGATGGGTGATCAAGCACCAAACCCAGAGGCGGCCTGACACAGCGAGACCTAGGAACTTTGAATCCAAACTAAACTCCTATAAAAAAGGAAGGGTGAGATGAGAGACTTTGGGTAACGTTCTGCTATCAACATCAAGGAGCATCGGTGCGCGCCCGACAGAGACCCGGCTCCTCCTCGTGCTCAGCTTTCCTGGCCAGTTAGCTGTCACGAGCTACGATCCCAAGCTGCGAACTCAAACTACAATCAGGACTGGTAACTATCCAGCAGCTGCAGAACATTTTGGTGTGTGTGTGTGTGTGTGTGTGTGTGAGAGTGTGTGTGAGAGTGTATGTGTATAAGCATTAAGGTATTTGCTAATAGTTACAGATTAATAATAAATGTGGCATCTTTGTCTTGACCCCTAAAACGATCCTGTGTAAGTTTGTGGGACAACAATGTGGGTTTCCAGGGGGCTCAGGACTCACCCAGTTGAAGTCGCAGGGATTCCCGGGGGGTGGATGTGGGTTCCAGGGGGGGCGGGTGGGGGGCAGGACTCACCCAGTCGAAGTCGCGGGGGTTC
>NW_020682766.1:0-2716 GCF_002925995.2 Terrapene triunguis
TACGGGAATAAAGGGAAACAAGAAGCCTTTTTATCAATACTGTCGGAGAAAAACACAGTTCTCACTCTTTGGTTGGGTACAGCAAAATCAGATACTTTATTCTCTCTCTATCAATTGCATAGAGGGAGAGAGTGCACTAGGACACAGGGTCTCCCCCTCCTAGGCAGGTCTCTCCCAGGTAAACAATTACAGCAAGCATTTATACCTTTGGTTACAGACAATAATGAGCAACAGCTGCATTTTGTTTATACATAGGTCATCCTGATATCTTATTTTCCTCACTTGTTTAGACTCTAGTCTACATACAATATTATCTACACAAGGTCGCAACAACTTCTCACACAGTTCTTTCCCACTCGCCTCACACAATCCTCGCTTCTACAAATCTCGCGTTATTAGGGTTACAGTTAGCCTAACTCTTGCTAACAAACTGTCATGCATTGCAATCCCCTTCCTGTCCGTTCTTTCTCTGCTTCCACAATACATTAGAAGCAAGAGGAAGACCAAGGACAGGGTAGGCCCACTGCTCAGTGAGGAGGGAGAAACAGTAACAGGAAACTTGGAAATGGCAGAGATGCTTAATGACTTCTTTGTTTTGGTCTTCACCGAGAAGTCTGAAGGAATGACTAACATAGTGAATGCTAATGGGAAGGGGGTAGGTTTAGAGGATAAAATAAAAAAAGAACAAGTTAAAAATCACTTAGAAAAGTTAGATGCCTGCAAGTCACCAGGGCCTGATGAAATGCATCCTAGAATACTCAAGGAGCTAATAGAGGAGGTATCTAAGCCTCTAGCTATTATCTTTGGAAAATCATGGGAGACAGGAGAGATTCCAGAGGACTGGAAAAGGGCAAATATAGTGCCCATCTATAAAAAGGGAAATAAAAACAAGCCAGGAAACTACAGACCAGTTAGTTTAACTTCTGTGCCAGGGAAGATAATGGAGCAAGTAATCAAGGAAATCATCTGCAAACACTTGGAAGGTGGTAAGGTGATAGGGAATAGCCAGCATGGATTTGTAAAGAACAAATCATGTCAAACCAATCTGATAGCTTTCTTTGCTAGGATAACGAGTCTTGTGGATAAGGGAGAAGCGGTGGATGTGGTATACCTAGACTTCAGTAAGGCATTTGATAGGGTCTCGCATGATATTCTTATCGATAAACTAGGCAAATACAACTTAGATGGGGCTACTATAAGGTGGGTGCATAACTGGCTGGATAACCGTACTCAGAGAGTAGTTATTAATGGTTCCCAATCCTGCTGGAAAGGTATAACAAGTGGGGTTCCGCAGGGGTCTGTTTTGGGACCGGCTCTGTTCAATATCTTCATCAACGACTTAGATATTGGCATAGAAAGTACGGTTATTAAATTTGCAGATGATACCAAACTGGGAGGGATTGCAACTGCTTTGGAGGATAGGGTCATAATTCAAAATGATCTGGACAAATTGGAGAAATGGTCTGAGGTAAACAGGATGAAGTTTAACAAAGACAAATGCAAAGTGCTCCACTTAGGAAGGAACAATCAGTTTCACACATACAGAATGGGAAGAGACTGTCTAGGAAGGAGTACGGCAGAAAGGGATCTAGGCGTTATAGTGGACCACAAGCTAAATATGAGTCAAAAGTGTGATGCTGTTGCAAAAAAAGCAAACATGATTCTGGGATGCATTAACAGGTGTGTTGTGAGCAAGACATGAGAAGTCATTCTTGCGCTCTACTCTGCGCTGGTTAGGCCTCAACTGGAGTATCGTGTCCAGTTCTGGGCACCACATTTCAAGGAAGTGGAGAGGGTCCAGCATGGTCTAGACAGTATTTGGTCCTGCCATGAGGGCAGGGGACTGGACTCAATGACCTCTCGAGGTCCCTTCCTGTCCTAGAATCTATGAATCTATGAAGGAGGCAACAACCTGTCATTTGTGATCTAAGGAGCAGGAAAAGAATCTGGGAATTACCTTTTGTAAAATCTCATCTTCTTTCGAAAACCTGTGGAAATAGCTGATTCAAGAAGTTGTTGACAGATGGATAGTACGCTTCTATCAGCTCCTGGGTTCACTAGCCGTTGTCAACCAAGCAAGTTGGCAGACTGAAGGCAGGGCAAGAATGCTGAACCAGAACGGTCTTTGCTCTTGTCACACATGACATCACAATAAACTTATGCATACACACACACACACAGACATACAGACAGAGGCTGGTACCATTAGCAACAGGAATTTTGATTTCTGGGAGGGGCTGCACAAAGGACTGATACTTTGCATGTACAGAATATATCACATTGTACCTGGGGAGTCAAAGTAGTTTACAAACTTGAATTCAAGGACAGCTGCCCTGAGCAGGACCAGGTGAAGGTGGGGCTGTACTGAGGGGTCTGCGAGCTGCAGCGGGACGAGCTGGACTGGGTTTCGCTCTGGTGGAGCAGGTGAGAGGGTGTGGGGGCCAGTGCATTGGGGGAGGGGCTGTCGCCCCAGTGGCCGAAGCCCGGAACACTGACCCCCTCACCCCTCTTGTGGCTGAAGTCCAGAGCCCCAACCTCCCTCCCTGCCCTCCTGTGGATGAGTCGCAGAGCCCAGAGCCCCAACTCCCCTCCACCTCCTCAGCGGCTGAAGCTTGGAGCCCTGATCTCCCCCCCATGGCAGCCGAAGACCAGGTCTCTTCCCTTCATCTCTCTTGGTGGCTTGAGCTTGGACCACAAGCCCGGAGTCCTCCCTCCC
>NW_020682767.1:0-2027 GCF_002925995.2 Terrapene triunguis
TGCAGGGGCAAGATTAGAAAGGCAAAGGCACAAAATGAGCTCAAACTAGCTAAGGGAATAAAGGGGAACAAGAAGACTTTTTATCAATACATTAGAAGCAAGAGGAAGACCAAAGACAGGGTAGGCCCACTGCTTAGTGAAGAGGGAGAAACAGTAACAGGAAACTTGGAAATGGCAGAGATGCTTAATGACTTCTTTGTTTCGGTCTTCACCGAGAAGTCTGAAGGAATGCCTAACATAGTGAATGCTAATGGGAAGGGGGTAGGTTTAGCAGATAAAATAAAAAAAGAACAAGTTAAAAATCACTTAGAAAAGTTAGATGCCTGCAAGTCACCAGGGCCTGATGAAATGCATCCTAGAATACTCAAGGAGCTAATAGAGGAGGTATCTGAGCCTCTAGCTATTATCTTTGGAAAATCATGGGAGACGGGAGAGATTCCAGAAGACTGGAAAAGGGCAAATATAGTGCCCATCTATAAAAAGGGAAATAAAAACAACCCAGGAAACTACAGACCAGTTAGTTTAACTTCTGTGCCAGGGAAGATAATGGAGCAAGTAATTAAGGAAATCATCTGCAAACACTTGGAAGGTGGTAAGGTGATAGGGAACAGCCAGCATGGATTTGTAAAGAACAAATCATGTCAAACCAATCTGATAGCTTTCTTCGATAGGATAACGAGTCTTGTGGATAAGGGAGAAGCTGTGGATGTGGTATACCTAGACTTTAGTAAGGCATTTGATACGGTCTCGCATGATATTCTTATCGACAAACTAGGCAAATACAATTTAGATGGGGCTACTATAAGGTGGGTGCATAACTGGCTGGATAACCGTACTCAGAGAGTTGTTATTAATGGTTCCCAATCCTGCTGGAAAGGCATAACGAGTGGGGTTCCGCAGGGGTCTGTTTTGGGACCGGCTCTGTTCAATATCTTCATTAACGACTTAGATATTGGTATAGAAAGTACGATTATTAAGTTTGCGGATGATACCAAACTGGGAGGGATTGCAACTGCTTTGGAGGACAGGGTCATAATTCAAAATGATCTGGACAAATTGGAGAAATGGTCTGAGTTAAACAGGATGAAGTTTAACAAAGACAAATGCAAAGTGCTCCACTTAGGAAGAAAAAATCAGTTTCACACATACAGAATGGGAAGAGACTGTCTAGGAAGGAGTACGGCAGAAAGGGATCTAGGGGTTATAGTGGACCACAAGCTAAATATGAGTCAACAGTGTGATGCTGTTGCAAAAAAAGCAAACGTGATTCTGGGATGTATTAACAGGTGTGTTGTGAGCAAGACACGAGAAGTCATTCTTCCGCTCTACTCTGCTCTGGTTAGGCCTCAGCTGGAGTATTGTGTCCAGTTCTGGGCACCGCATTTCAAGAAAGATGTGGAGAAATTGGAAAGGGTCCAGAGAAGAGCAACAAGAATGATTAAAGGTCTTGAGAACATGACCTATGAAGGAAGGCTGAAAGAATTGGGTTTGTTTAGTTTGGAAAAGAGAAGACTGAGAGGGGACATGATAGCAGTTTTCAGGTATCTAAAAGGGTGTCATAAGGAGGAGGGAGAAAACTTGTTCACCTTAGCCTCTGAGGATAGAACAAGAAGCAATGGGCTTAAACTGCAGCAAGGGAGGTCTAGGTTGGACATTAGGAAAAAGTTCCTAACTGTCAGGGTGGTTAAACACTGGAATAAATTGCCTAGGGAGGTTGTGGAATCTCCATCTCTGGAGATATTTAAGAGTAGATTAGATAAATGTCTATCAGGGATGGTCTAGACAGTATTTGGTCCTGCCATGCGGGCAGGGGACTGGACTCGATGACCTCTCGAGGTCCCTTCCAGTCCTAGAATCTATGAATCTATGAATCTAAAGACAAATGCAAAGTGCTCCACTTAGGAAGGAACAATCAGTTTCACACATACAGAATGGGAAGAGACTGTCTAGGAAGGAGTACGGCAGAAAGGGATCTAGGCATTATAGTGGACCACAAGCTAAATATGAGTCAAAAGTGTGATGCTGTT
>NW_020682768.1:0-4369 GCF_002925995.2 Terrapene triunguis
GACAGCTCTGTGCTACTCTCTGACTTCAGGCCCTCACGGCGGTGCCGTAGCCTCCTCGCCTGATTTCTCTGCATCTGCCTGTGGGAAAGGTGTATGATAAGGTGCGAGGCGTTGAGAACGGCCACAACTGCAGCGATGGTCGCAGCGGGATCCATGATCGCAGTGCTGTGGCGTCCGCGCTGTCACTGATCAAAAAGTGCGCGAACTGATTTCCCGCCGGCGCTTTCAGGGAGGGAGGCAGGGCGGTAGTGACTGACGGATGACGACAGTTACCCAAAAGCACCCTCGCCACATTTTTTTACCCAGAAGGCATTGGGGGCTCGACCCAGAATTCCAATGGGCAGCGGGGACTGCGGGAACTGTGGGATAGCTGCCCACAGTGCACTGCTTCCAATGTCGACGCTTTCCCTGGTAGTGTGGACTGACAAAGTCGAATTACTGTCCTTAGTGTAGACACACACGTTCGACTTTCTAATATCGATTGCACATATTCGATTTAACTAAAATCGAACTACTCTCGTAGTGTAGACATACCCTTAGAAATTGTGCCTGACAATGTGAGAGCAGCTGTGTGTGATAGGGACCCTGAGTCAGTCCTACGGGCAGCAGAGATTGCGGATGCCCATACCCAAAACAGGGCTCGAGAAGGGTGTAAAACCCCGGGGAAAACTAATCACCATTCTCCCCAGTTAAGGGGAGGGAAGGATTTAAAAGTAAACCTGTCCCTGACTCTTCTGAAGGAGTTCAAGGGGGCCCGGAGGGTAGGAACTCTCATCCCAGGACGGAATAGATTACATGCTATCACTGTGGTATGCTGGGCCACATGAGACCAAACTGCCCGACTCTGAAGGGCAGCCCAAAGCCAGCCACCCCAAATGCCACGATAAATGCCAACTCCATTACCCTGAGCACTCAGGCTGAACCAAGCCACAGCAGCTCCACCTTGAGTTCAGGTGCAAGCACAGCAGTAGCTAATGTTAACCCCATCGTCTCCAGTGGCATGGGAGGAGGTGATAAGCTCACCAGTTATGTCAGGACTGAGGCATGGGAGGGGAGTGAGAGGTTTATCATGGAGGCCAAGGTCAATGATGTTGAATGCACGGGATGGCGAGACACTGGCTCGGATGTAACTATAGTCAAGGGACATCTGGTGAAGCCGGAGGACATGCTGCCAGGGGAGTATGTGACGGTAGTGGCGTTATCCGAGTACTCTGTGGACCTGCCGATGGCTAGAATCCACCTGGAGTGGGATGGCTTTAAAGGGGATGTGAAGGCCGCTGTCCGGGATTTGATTCCGGCTGATGTGTTGGTAGGAAATAACATATTGGGAGTGCCTGGCCAAGTTAATGTAGTGACCAGGTCACAAAAAGAATTTGGGGCTGTGGCAGATACCCTGACTGATGGCAGTGAGGGGGCCAGCAAACAGACAGAGAGTGCCTCTCAAGATGGATCAGGTGAGGGTTTGTCTGAAATATCAGAGATGATTCTGAATCCAAAGAAAACCCGGAGTGAATTCATTGTGGCTCAGCAGAGCGATGTATCTCTAGAGAGAGCCAGGAATGATGCTCAGAGTCAGGTCCCAGCCTGTGAAGAGAGAGGCAGGTTTTTTATGCAGGATGGGCTGTTGTATAGGGAACCGCCTAGGGGAAGAAAGAATTCCCAAGCAGCAGCTCGCGAACAGCTTGTGGTACCTGAGAGTTACCGCAATGATTTGTTGAAGTTGGCTCATGATAGTCCCTTTGCAGGACATCTGGGTATAGGCAAAACGTGTGACAGGCTAGAGCAGAATTTCTACTGGCCTCACCTTTTTGGGTCGGTGAGAGATTACTGCAGGAGCTGTGAGCTGTGCCAGAAGCGTAAGGGATTAAGGGGGCCAAGCAAGGTGCCCCTCCAGCCTCTGCCCATTATTGGGGAGGCTTTTGCCAGAGTAGCTGTGGATATTGTGGGGCCCCTCCCAAAACCTTCCAGAAATGGGAAGAAGTACATCCTGGTGTTGGTAGATTTTGCTACCAGATATCCAGAGGCTGTAGCCTTGGCTAATATCGAGGCAGAGACAGTGGCAGTGGCCTTATTCTCTATTTTTAGCAGAGTGGGTTTTCCCAAGGAAATATTGTCTGACCGTGGGTCTAACTTTATGTCTGTGGTTTTCAAGCAGTTGTGGGAGTTATGTGGGGTGAAGCACCTGAAAGCCGCTCCCTACCACCCCCAGACTAATGGTCTAGTGGAGAGGTTCAATGGAACCCTGAAGGCTATGTTGAAAATGTATGTGGATAGACGACAGAATGACTGGGATGTTATGCTGCCGTATCTATTATATGCATACAGGAGAGTGCCCCAAGAGTCTACAGGGTTTGCTCCCTTTGAACTGCTCTATGGGAGGCAGGTCCGGGGGCCCCTAGATTTGGTTCGTGACTCGTGGGAAGGTAATGTGGAGGAGGCAGAGCAGCCGGTGGCCGAGTATGTGGCTCAATTCAAGGAGAGTTTGCAGGAAATGATGAAGTTGGTTGAGCAGAATCTGAAAGAGAGCCAGGATACTCAGAAAGCCTGGTATGACAGAGATGCTAAAGAGAGAGCGTTTGAAATAGGGGACATGGTGTTGGTGCTAGATCCTGTCCGGAAGAACAAGATGAAAGATGTTTGGTCTGGACCCATGGAGGTAGTGGAAAGGATTAATGAGGTTACCTATGATGTGAGGAAGCCCCAGGTTCAGGGAAGTGTGCAGACAGTGCATGTGAACAGAATGAAGGCTTACCATGCAAGGGAGGTAAATGTGAACATGATCTGTTATTCTGAGGAAGAGGCAGGGTCCGTCCCTTTAATTGACATGGTTGCTGAAAGCCAGGAGGAGACGCCTCTCGAGAGCATTGAGATGGGGGAGGATTTAACCCCCCCTCAAAGAAAGGAACTGCTGATGCTGTTAAAACACCACAAGCGAACATTCTCCAATAGGCCAGGGCTCACAGATAGGATGACACACTCCATTCAGACGGTGGGTCCCCGCCCAGCCCCTAGCAGAGCTTACAGGGCCAAGGGAGAGATGCAAAGACAGATCCAGGAAGAGGTGGAAAGCATGTTGACAATGGGAATAATCACCAGATCCCAGAGCCCCTGGGCCTCTCCCATTGTGATGGTGCCAAAAAAGGACAAGACCATGAGGTTTTGTGTGGATTACAGGAAGCTAAATGCTATCACCCAGCCTGACCCTTACCCCACACCCAGAATAGAGGATCTACTGGATACACTGGGAGGGGCAAGGTTTATAAGCACCCTGGACCTGACTAAGGGGTACTGGCAAATACCCCTAGATGCCGAGGCACAAGAAAAATCCGCTTTCATAGTGGAATCGGGCCTATATGAGTTCAAAGTGCTGCCCTTTGGGATGCGAAATTCAGGGGCTACGTTCATGAGACTTATAAATGAGGTCCTACGGGGATTAGAATCTTTTGCGAGGGCCTATATAGACGACCTGGCCGTATTCAGCAGTTCGTGGCAAGATCACCTGAACCACATAGGGATTGTGCTGCACCGGCTCAGGGAGGCTAATCTAACGGTTAAGGTTTCTAAATGCAGAATGGGAGCTGCTGAGGTGACCTACCTAGGGCACAGGGTGGGCAATGGGCAACTGCGCCCAGAGCCTTTAAAGGTAGAGGCCATTAAAAACTGGCCAACCCCTAGAACTAAAAAGCAGGTCCAATCCTTCATTGGTCTGGCCAACTATTACAGGAGATTTGTGCAGGGATTCAGCGACATTGTTGCTCCCATCACAGACCTGACGAAAAAGGAAAAACCAGACCGGGTGCTGTGGACGGAGGCCTGTGAGCAGGGTTTTCAAAGCATAAAGAGCGCTTTGGCCAAAGAGCCTGTTTTGGCCAGCCCAGATTTTGAAAAGCCTTTTTTACTATGTACAGACGCTTCCAATATTGGGCTGGGGGCAGTGCTAATGCAGGAGGGGGAAGGAGGTAAGAGACATCCCGTGGCATATCTAAGTAAGAAATTGTCCCCCACTGAGCAAAATTACGCTACCATTGAAAGGGAATGTTATGCCTTTGTCTGGGCTGTCAAGCAACTTAAGCCCTATTTGTACAATAAAAAATTCACTGTGTTGAGTGATCATGCCCCTCTGGTCTGGCTGCACAAGGCCAAGGGCAACAACTCCAGGTTGCTGCGTTGGAGTTTAGCCCTTCAGGAGTATGAAATGGATATAGTCCACATAAGGGGAAAGGAAAATATTGTAGCTGATGCATTGTCCAGAGTGGAGAGCTCTTAGGATGCAGTCAGTGATGTTTGTGACATCCCTTCCTGCATCAATTTTGCGTTGGGGGTGTGACGTTATTGATATAATCTGGGACCATATAGATCATTGGTGCAA
>NW_020682769.1:0-2759 GCF_002925995.2 Terrapene triunguis
CCCTTCCAGTCCTAGAATCTATGAATCTATGAATCATGTGGGCAAGACCCACCAGCCAGACATCTGGGAAAGAATTTTCTGTAGTAACTCAGTGTCTTCTCATCTTGTGTCCCATCTCTGGCCATTGGAGATATTTGCTAATAGCAGTTGTAGATGGGCCATATGTAAAGATAAGATTATGCCACAGAGGTCTCGGAAGTCACAGATTCCATGATTTTCAGAGACCTCCATGACATTTTTCCCTTCATCCCTTGGGGTGGCGGGGCTGAAAATGTCAGCTCGTGGAGGGCCCTGGATCTCTGAGCTGCCGCACGTGGTGGTGGGACCCTGGAGCCCCTAGGCACTGCAGGACATGGAGGCTCCCCAGATCTCCAAGCTGCCGCGGGTGGCAGGGACCCCGGAGCTGTCAGTTGCCACCGCGTCAGGTGCTGGGCCTACTCCCCATGATGCAGTGGGGCTTGGTCTCTCTTCTCTCCCCTTCCCCCGGGGCTCGAGCTTCAGTAATCCTCCCATCAGCTTCCTTTCTCCCCTGCCCCCATTATTTTTAGTAAAAGGCAAAGATCATGGCTGCCATGAATTTTTGTTTACTGACTGCAATCTGTCCGTGACTTTTACTAAAAATAATCATGACAAAATCTTCACTTTAGCCATATGTCATTGTAGGCAACTTCATCATACCATCCCCTTTATAAATTTATCCAGCTCAGTCTTGAAACAAGTTGTTTTTTGCTCCAACTAGTTAGGTGTTTTTTGCCCCCACAACAACAAACCAATAACACTGTTAAACAAAAAGCAGTGGAAAAGGCCAAGGAATCTGGATAATTTCTGGGTTGTCAAAGTTCCAGTTTGCTTTAACACCAGCAGGAAAAAAACTATACATTTGGTTTTTGGTAACTCTGTAATGCGATCATGGTTACAATGAATGCAACTTGAAGTACCTGGCAGTTTCAATAGATAGACACAGGTAGCTGATACATAAGTACTTCTGTCAATGTCTCCCTGTTTGTTTAAGAATAAAGAAATCAGTGTTGCACTGCTTATCTCTACGTGTAAGTAAAACATCACACATAAACTGTAAGGTATCCGTATACTAGTAGATAATTAGCTAGATGTGAATTGAGTGTCCATAATTGTATGAGTGCTTTATAATCCTGGGCACCTTGCATTCTAAAATTTTCTGTTGGATGTTGAAGGCCTGAACCGTGTCTATCAAAGTCAGTTGGAGACTATTCATTGCCCGTGCAAATTGGATCAGGCACTAAATGGATCTAAGTTTTATTCTGCCTTTTTAACTACACAATATTCAGAATGTAACTATTGCTGTGTCAACAGGTAGAGCCGGCAATAGAGAATATTTTTACAAATAAAAATGCTGAGTTTTTTCACTATTATTCATGAACTCATATTAATTATTATTCTTAAGAATTTGAACAATTGAGACCTATTTATAAAACTGTTCCTATTCCGACATGTCATCTTTTGCATTCAAATTTGTTTCTGTGAGATTTTGTACAGAAAATTCATTTTGTTACTACCTATATAGTATTCAGCGTCCATTATTCTCTAGCTAAGTCTGTCATCAAATTAGGTAACAAAAATAGCTTGTGACTTTGACTAATTGCTTATAGCAAATAGTTCAAGTGAGTAGTTCACTAACAAACCATAGGCAGAAAATTGTTTCCTTAAAGTGGTGGACATAGCAAAAACATTTACAGGAATCGGGATCAGTTTGAAAATCACTGGAGAACAAAACAAACAAACAAAAAAAAAGTCAAATAGCATTCAAAGAAATCATTCAGAGCCTGACTTTTAGAATTGCAGAGCATCTGAAACTCCTGAGACTTCAGCTAGAGTTGCGGGTGCTCAGTACTTCTAAATATAAAGGGCCTGGTTTTCAGAAGAAAATTAGCAGAAGTTGTGCACATGATTCTCCCTTCCCTTTCTTAGTATGTGTCCTCCATGGTTTTGGAAAGACTTAAGCCTTGTTGTTATATATTTATTTTTTAACTCTATACTTAAAACAAACTCAGGCTGTACATTTTTCAAGTGTCTTGCTCCTTAACCCCTGGATTGCTTATTAGATATGCTCATTGCAGAAGAATTTAGTATTTTGCTGCACGTCGTGTCATTTCAACAAAAGTAATTGGACCCCTATGACAGAATGAAGGCACCCTGCAAAGGATATGGCAAGACAAGGCTTAAAATCCTGGCTCAGACAACCAAAGGCACCGCAGGTGCTGGCAATTAGGCTGTCAGCATTCCCCTTAGGAAACCCTATTGGCTGTCAAGGGTAACTGCCAGTAAGCAGCTGTGTTACCAGAGGGTGAACATAAAAAATCCAGCAGGAAGAGAACTGTTTGTCACTGCTGAAAGCTTGAAGAATCTAGGTGGGTGTTATTAATGGTCTTGCTTGCAGTCTGATCTTGGAAAGATACTTGCTTTGAGAGGTTCTGAGAGCCCTCAACTCCTTTTGAAGGCAATGGACCCAGCTGACAGAAGGATACAGTGAGGAATTTCATGCCTCTTTTTCAGTCTGAGCCCTGGCTGATAGAAACCTTTATTTTAGGACGATTGGATTTCTCAGTTTGCAGTTTCCTCCTAGTACAAACAGCCAGCCCACTAACTGCCTTGTCATAATCCCCTTCAAAAATATAGCATATCATATGTTCAGCAGACTGAATGTATTCATTTCTGATTAACATAGACTTAGGGTTACCATATGTGGAGTGTCCCAAAAGAGGACACTCCACGGGGCCCCG
>NW_020682770.1:0-4373 GCF_002925995.2 Terrapene triunguis
CCGCCCCCTCACCCCCTGCAGTCCTTGCAGGGCGGCCATGCTGCCCCTGGCTAAGATGGCCGACACCTCAGCCTGGGGTGTGGATAAGCTTCCCCCCCTTGTACTGGCGTGGTGGGTTGATGGCTGCATGGGAACAAGCCCCCCAGCTTCTGTGACCTTAACCTGACCCCCCAGCCCATGCCCCCCGAACTCCCTCCCTCCCAAAGCCCCCATCTCCCGCCCGGCCTGTCCCCATCAGGGAGGGAGGGTGAGGGGACATGAGGGTGTGGGGGCCATTATAGGACAGGCAGCATGTGGGGCAGGGGAAGAAAGGGAAGAAGAATGTGGGAGGAGGGGAAGGGGCTGAGACTGAGGGGGCAGGCACTGAGGGGTCTGGGGCAGGACAGTGACAGAGGAGGGGGGATTTGGGGTCCCCCGTGTGTGTTTCAGACTGAACCTGCCCCATGGCGATGGGGGCGCCCCCAACCCCTCTCCCTCACCCCACCCAGCTCCGCAGGGGTTTTGGCAGGAAACAATCCAGCCCCCCACTCCCAGCTCAGACCCACTGCAGGTGGGGGGGGCCACATGGCAAAGTGTGGGGAGCAGAGAACGGGGGTGAGGAAAGGGTAGTGGGGTCCTGGAAAGGTGGGTGGGGCAGGATTATGTAGGGGTGATGGGAGGGGAAGGGGTGGTATGAGGGGCTATTATGGGGCAGGGAATGTGGGGCAGAAGGTGCTGTAGGGTGCTGTGAATGGCAGGAGACTGAGAGGAAAGGAAGTGGGTGACCCAGGACTGAGGTGGCAGGAATAGGAGGGGGCAGTGAGAGGCAGGGCCGGCTCTGGCTTTTTTGCCGCCCCAGGCAAAAAAGCCTCCGGCCGCCCCCCCCCTCCCCCCGCGGGGAGAGCGCCGGGGGGAGGGTGGCGAGCCCGGCTGTGGCCCCGCTCTCCCCGGCGGCCGGAGCGCTGCGCCGCCCCCCTCCAGGTGCCGCCCCAAGCACCAGCTTGGTTGCCTGGTGCCTGGAGCCGGCCCTGGTGAGAGGGGAACTGGGTGTCTGGGTGATGAAGACAAGAGCACTTCTTAAGCTGTTTTCAGTTAAGTCTGCAGCTTTGTGGGTGTGGTTCAGACCCTGGGTCTGTGTTGCAGCAGACATAGTGTGTCCGGCTCAACAAGGCAGGTTTCTGGAGGCCCAAACTGGCAGGGAAAATGGGCTCAGAGGTAATCTCAGCACATCAGGTAACAGTCCCAAGGGGGTCTCTGTGACCGAACCCGTCACACTGCTGTCAGGTCGGGAGCTGTTTGGTGGGGGGATTCTCCGAGGCAGGGGTGTTTGTGCTGGCGTCTAACCACCCCACGGGGAATCCACTTGTCCCCCGGGGAGATTCTCTTCCCTGCACGGCCGGATCCAGGCTCTGGGGGCTCAGAGAGACAGCGGGTTAGGGGGGCCCGTGTCACTCTGGGCCCAGCCCCTGGGGGGAGCAAGGGGCACAGAAGGGGGGGGTCACTTCACCTAGGGTGCCCCCCTTGGGCGGCTGTAATAGGCCTCAGCCAGGATCAGCCCCAGGACGAGCAGGACCGCGGCGCTCAGCCCCAGGCGGGCGATGTTGGCGTTGGTGAAATCTGGGGGGGCTGCTGTTGGGGGGAGGGAAGAGTCACTCGGCGGCTTGGATGGGGAGATCAGCAGCTGGCAGTACCCCGGAGCGGAGCCCCCAACCCTCCGTCCGGCAGATCTGGCCCAGCCCCCCTCTGGGGGTCTCCCAGGCACCGCGGCTCTGGGGCCTCCTCGGGACCGGACCCACCCGGGAGACTGTGTCCTGCTGCCCCGGGGGGCTGAGCCTCAGCTTCCCCGGTGAAGGGGGCTCCCACGTGGACGAACTGCCCCCAAGACACCCGGCACCCCAGCACCAGGCCAGGGGATGTGGACAATCAGAGCCTCAGGGCCTTAGCACCCCAGAATAGGGAACCACCCCAGCTCCCTGTCCCCATAGGATCCCTCTGTCCACCCCCACAGGTACCTCTGCCCCGCCCTGTCTGCTGTGCAGTGAGCACATCCCCGGGGTATCTCGGCTGCTGACAAACACAGCCAGGCAGTGCGCGGGCAGTGCGCGGGGGAGGCTAGTTCGTCACCTGCTGCCCCCCACACTCAGGCAATGCCCAGGGCTCTAGGGGGCTGCCCCTCCCGCTGATGTCTGGCCCCACCCACCCATCGTCAATGCCCCCATCCCCCACAGCCAGCCCCAGCCCCTGGGAACCACAACCTGTTTCCACGGCGGGTTCAAAGGCAGATTCCACCAACCACCCCTGCACGACGGAGACAGGAATCTCCACCCCCTTCGGCCCTGAATCTCCAGCTGCTGCTGCTCCCTCCAGCTGGGAAATTCCCCAGTGACTGTCTCCACTCCCCGGCCAATTGTCCCCTCTGCTGGGCCCAGGGCTCAGGAAAGAGCCCGGCTCTGAGCGTCCCATTGGCACCGAGCCCCCGTGAGGGTCTGGCTGGGGGTGGGGCTGGGAACAGGGACGCCGAGCTGGGCCCCTCACCTCTCAGCACCAGCTCCACGGGGTCGCTGGGGTACGACATGGCGAACGGCTCCGATCGGCTGTGATAGGAGCAGCTGTAGCTCCCGCCGTCCTCCCGGCGCACGTTGCTGATGGGAAACACAGCCTCAAACCCGTCCGAATCCACAGGTGGGAAATGGCGTCGCTCTTTATTCAGCATGAACCGCACGCCCCGGTGCTGGCCCCAACACTGGACGGTCACGGCTCCCCCGAGGGAGACCCCTCCGCTGGGGCTCAGGGAGATGTTGGGTTTGGGGTAGCTGAGCTCTGCAGTGGGAAGCAGACAGGCCGTGAGACACAGCCCCCGTCACTCACTCCTGGGGCCCGTCCTCACCACGCGGCCTTAGTGGTGGGTCAGACCCGGTGGCCCTGGGGACGGGCTCCTGGATGCCTTTCCACAGGGGCCAGAATTTCCTCTGAGCCCTGGGCTAACAGCATGAGACATGGAGCAACCCCAGCCCCTGGGGGCCCAGAGCTCTGCTCCCTAGCAGGAGACAGGCCAGTCCAGGCTCCATGCACTCCCTGGCTTCTCTGCTGGGAGGGCTGGGAGCCAGGACTCTTGGATTCTATCCCTGGTTCTGGTGGGGGGGGGAGAGGGAGTGGGGTCTAGTGGTTAGAGTAGGGGGGCTGGGAGCCAGGACTCCTGGGTTCTGTGCAAAGCACCACCACTGACTTGTAGGGTAGTGTGCAAGTCTCTACTATACACAGAGGTTTATAACCTTCAGCTCCGCTCATCATCCCGTAACTGATGTGTTGTCTGGGAAAGGCCCCCCCGGTCTGCAGCTCCCCCATCCCCCTTCCTCTGCCCCAAATCTCCACTGGCTGCTTCTCCCCACTGGCTGGGGAACCTCCCCGGCCGGGCATCCCCTCTGCTGTGCCCAAGCCTGGCTCTGAGTGTCCGATTGGTGCAGAGACCCCCCGAGGTTCTGGCTGGGTGTGGGGCTGGGAGCGGGGACGCCAAGCCAGGCCCCTCACCTGCTACCACCAGCTCCACATAGCTGCTGGGGTATGACGAGATGAAGGGCTCTGATTGGGGCCGGTAGCTGCAGCTGTAGCTCCCTCCATGCTGCCGGCCCGCGGTGGGGATGCGGAACTCGGCCTTGTCCCCAGCAGGGTCCATGTGTCGCTGCAGGTTCAGGTCTCCAGCCTTGTGCAGGAAGAACCTCACGTCCCGGCGCTGCCCCTGACACTGGATGGTGACGTCTGCCCCTGGGGCGGTGACCCCAGTGGGGCTCAGAGTGATGGAGGGTCTGGGTAAGCTGGGATCTGCGCACAGGAGACAGGCTGTGAGAGCCAGACCCGGGCACCCACCCAGCCCCGGCCTCCCCAACCGGCCCCAGCCCTGGGTAGATCCACAGACCCCCAGGCAGAGATTCTCTCCCAGATCCCAGAGTTCCCCCCACCCAGAATCCCAGCCCTGTGAGCTGGGCTCCCAGCCCCACAGACACCAAGCCGCAGCTGCCTAGTTCTTGGGTCCTCATATGCCCGTGTGTGGCCCCGGCCTCATTCCCTGCATCTGCTCCCCCTGAGCACAGAGCGACTTATGGGCTGGTCTCTGGCGCGCAGCACCACAGGGCCCGAGCTCCACACAGGAAGGGAGTCAGCCCCCTGGGAGGCAGAGAGGGGTCTTTATCCCCATTCTACACAGAGGGAAACTGAGACACAGACAGATTCACTTTCCTTAGTGAATTCCCACGGGCAGGGGCTGTCTCTTCACTCTGTGTTTATTCAGCGCCTGGCACAAAGGGGCCCTGATCATGGTGGGGGCCCTACATGCTCCCCCAACACAAGGGATCCAGCGCTATTGAGGCCAGCGTTTGCAGAGGTTTCCACTAACTGTG
>NW_020682771.1:0-3667 GCF_002925995.2 Terrapene triunguis
CCACCAGGAGCAAGGAACTTTTTCTTTTTAAGAAGAAACAAGGCTGAAAGGGCAGGAGAAGCAGCAGCAGTATCTGGGGGGGTGGGGAGAAAGTAGGCAGCAATACTAAAGCTTGTCCCATGGAGCCTGCACCATGCTGGTGTTCCCTGGCTGACCTGGAGCGGGCTAGCAGCATGCAGGGGAAGGATAACCCTGTACAGAACCGGCCTTGTTCCCACCAGCCTCTGCAACATTTGTCAGTTGTTGCTTTTAGGGAGTGAGCCACTCCCACTTCTGGATGTGTTTCTGTGCTGGATGTGTGTGCGCGTCTAAGAACAGGGATAGATCAGACGTGATTATTTTTACTTCTGCTCACTAAAGGCCGTTGCTCAACAGAGAATAGCAGCATTAGAACCAGCATATTCCCATGCTGTACTTGCTTGGTGCCTTCCAAAGCAAGCAACTGTGCCTGTAGAAGACACAAGATCAGAAGAGAGGCAAGGGAGATAGAGGAAGGAAAGCAGCAGCAAAGGAAACAGGACAGTTTATCTGGAATCCAAGTTTTTCTCTCACAAACCCAACAGCAGGCAGCGTTATCAGTTAAAGTAGACTGACAGTAGCCCCATTACCTACCACAGCACATCCCAATTTTTTCCCCAGAATCCTCCCTTTGCTTTTTGGAGTCTTTTCACTTTATTAGTAATGAACACTAATTCCTCAATAAGGATTTTTCCTTCACTGTTTTACTTGGTTCTCAAAACAACCTGAATTAGTACAAAATGTCAACAAAATTCCACATAAAAATGCTTTCAATGTACCGGTCTTTAACCGTCAAGTAATTTTTGTTTCATAGCACTAAAGTTTGGGGAGGGGGTGTTGTTAGTTTTCTAAATTTCAGGTTATGACACTGCAGGTTTAGGGAATCTATTAAAAGAATGAAAATGTAAACTAACAATCAATTACTAACTCCAGAGTGTATTTTCAGGCCTTAATCCTGCAAAGAGCTCAGCCTCTCCTGTAAAAGTAACTGCAGTTTGCAGGACTGGGTCCTGACAGACACCCTGATGCAGCAAGGACTTTAAATATGTGTTTAACTTCAAGCACTGAATAGTCCCATTGAAGTCAAGCAAACTACTCAAACATATATGTAACTTCAAGACTTTAAGTGCCTTGTTGAATCACAGCGAGAATGTTTTCAGATAGGCTGCTCAATGAAAGTCCAGACCCTACAATTCAAGTTAAAGCAAAAATCCTGTGTGGGATTTACCTATGTGATCTTATGTCTCCACTCCAACAATTCTGAATTTAAACACAAAAAAAGTAGATCTTTAGGTCGAAAATATTCTCAATTAAAATAAAATTTAGAGATAGAACATAATGCATATGCAGGCTCTCATTAAGTGAAGCTTTATTCTTAGAAGAGGCCAAGTCGCCTGCTTGGGGTTGCACAAGAAGTAAGAAATGAAAAGACCTAAGATTCAGTAACAAATGTAACTTTTTACAATAGTGGGAACCTCTTAAAATATTGTAAATAAGAAATTGAAATATTACATAGGACAAAATTTTAGTGGTATAGTTTAAGAGCTGCAGGAGTTCATTTTAAACAATTAAATACAACCAAACACTGCAGAATATTAATTCTGCAAATGGCAATTAGATTTTATTTGGAATCAGTATGAAAGAAAAATGTAAACGTTAACTTATGTTGTTCTTATGGCACAAATGTCAAACTATTATGGTAAAATATCCCAATTTTCATTTTGATATAAAAAATGCAAAAGCACGGTCTCCTCCCTTCACATACACCCTTTTAAGTAACATTTCTTAACTCAGTATAAACAACTTTGGTTCAATAACATCAGATAAACCAGTCACTCCAGTCAAGTTATATCCATAAATGTCTTTAAAGCCAAATATATACAGAATAAATTCAAGGCCTGATTCTGCACTCGTCATAAAAATATAGTTCCCATTAATGGGAACTTTGCATGTGAAAGGTCTGTAGAATGAGCATTTAATACACCATATTCTGCTATACAATTTGAGTCACCTGTTAAAGACATCATTAAGGCCCTGATCCTGCAAAATGGTCTGGATGGGCAATCCCTGCACCCAGTAGAGTTCCACACAAGTATAGGAGTCCACCCACACAGATCATTTAGCAAAATTGGGGCATAAGACTATAAACTCCTCAATGAAGGGAGATAAAAAGAACCATAGTTGGGTTTCCCCTACCTGCCCTTAATTTTTCTTTTATCGAATGAAGCTTCAGGATGTGCACTTGCAAAGATTAAAGTAATAATTCTGGGCAGAATTCAAGACACAAGATTGTTTTTATAAAAAATGAATAAATAAAAAAAAAAAGTTGGTGTACTTTTAAAAATAGCCCCACAAGAGCATTTTATATTAATATTTACCGGTTTATACTATTTTTGGTAATCTCCTGGGAATAACTACTGAAAACATACACTGTTTAATCTTAACTGCTTCCAGATTCCATTAGATGGTAATTTAAGTTAATGAGGGGGTGTGATCACATGAGTAATATACAGTAATCTTGCTGTGTATTTTATATGACGAAACGGAAATTAAGGTCTTTAAGATCATTTAAAGTATTCATTAAAGAATATAAACAGTCTCTTCTGGAAATAAAATACCTTTCTTATTTTTAGAACAAGCAATAAGATTATTTTTAGAATTATCTTAAAATTAATTTACATTAGTTTATTATGAAAAAAACATACGTTTTATGCCTATATATTTTACAAGAGGCTCCAGATCTGCAATGTATTTGTATGAAGGAGGTATATATTACAGAATTATTTGGCTACATTATAAGGCAATCAGTGAAAAATACATTTTTCTACAAACTGTACATCAGTGAGATCTAATTACATGATTTGCAGGCAACTCTGAATACCTCTGCTTATGCCAATAAAATTATGCAATATCATCTTTATTAAAATGTAAAAAAATGTGCTTAAAGGAAAAAGGAGTAAACTTGTAACCTCCACCGGTGTAGAACTTGTTCTGAAATTCCACCCTGTAATGAGGGGAAAAAAAAAATCCACACATTAATACACAACTCAGAGAACAAGACTAGGAGCCAGGAATTCATGAGATCTAATTCTGGCTCTAACACTGATGCCTTTAGGCTAGTTACTTAACTTTTCTGCCAGAGTCATTTGTTTTCAAAATATGCATTCTAAATTTTGGGCCTATCCTACCCAACAATGTCCCTTTAATAAACCAATGCACAGTTGGGAGGGTGGGGAAGGGCAGTTTTTAAAAATTAAAAGTTAGCACTTACCAATGAAGTCGTACAGCGTGTAGAAAAGCAGAAAGACCTTCCATGACCAAAAGAATGAATACTGTTAACACAGCAAAGAAGGCTAAAACTGGAACTAACAGCAAGATTCCATATGCTGCATCCACACGAAGGCCCACTCTCATTATCATTGCCCACAGCACTTCTGATAACTCTACAAAACAAATGGTTTCCAAAATTACCTTTGGAAACATACAAGTACCCAGTGAGTCTGTTTAACCAGTCTGCACTCCAGTTTCAATTATCAGAGGGGTAGCCGTGTTAGTCTGAGTCTGTAAAAAGCAACAGAGGGTCCTGTGGCACCTTTAAGACTAACAGAAGTATTGGGAGCATAAGCTTTCGTGGGTAAGAACCTCACTT
>NW_020682772.1:0-1635 GCF_002925995.2 Terrapene triunguis
GCTTCATTCCCATTTCCACTGAAAATCAATGTCAAAATAGCCATTCAATTCCAAGAGGGCAGGACAGATTCTCTTATGTATGAGCATCCTGATATTCAGAGTCAAAAAGAGGAAGCTGCTGTCTAAAATGTATCCCCATGTGTCTCCTATAAATACTGACTGACCGTATTCTGTAGGTTTGGGTAGTCAGGAGTCTTGTTAAACCCTTGACAGAATTCCTGTATTTCAGGTGCTCAAATTCATTCATTCTCCTTGGTCTTTCCTTCACATTCTCACAGTGCCAAAGAGCGCTGTCTGCTGGAAGTCACTGACCATGATGTCTTGCAGTCCTAGCATGTTTTACCCCTAGCCAGGGCCAGCTCCAGGCACCAGCCGAGCAAGCTGGTGCTTGGGGCGGCAGCTTGTAGGAGGCGGCATTCCGCCCAAACCTAGGGCGGCAAGGCCGCTTTTGTTGTTGTTGTTGTTGTTCCACTCCAGCCGCCCTGTAGGGGGCAGCGGCATGGAGGACGGGAGTGCCCTGCAGCAAGCCCGGCAGGGCAGCCTGCGTCCTTCCCTCCCAGCCGACCGGAGCGGTGTGGAGTCCTCCCGGCATGGGGCACGGCGGGAGGGGCCGCGTGGTAGCGCCCCGCTGAAGCCCTGGCTGCCCCCCTTCTCTCTCTCCCCCCGCTCCCTCACTCTCCCTCTCTCCCCGCTAGCCGGGGCACATCTGCAGGGCAGGGAGTCCCCTTGCACCCTAACTCCGGCCGCGCCACAGGTTTTTTTTTTTTTGCTTCCCTGTTCTGACTGCGGCGGGGTTTTTTTTGTTTGTTTGTTTTTTTGCTTGGGGCAGCCAGAAAGCCAGAGCCGGCCCTGCCCCAGCTCAAATAACTGCTAGGATTGTTTGTTCGTTCTAGTTTTCTATAATTGCTCACCTTCAAGGCAGCATTCTTCATACTTCACCATCCTCTCTCCTTGTTTTTTTGATTGTCTGCTGGCACAGAAACATCAATTAACATGGGCTTGTTTCCTGTCTTTTTCTACAACTACGTCTGGCCTGTTTGACTGCACCATTCGGTCTGTGACAATTCCCAGATTCCATCAATCTTACCATCTTCATTCTCTAGAGCGCTTTCAGCTTTGTGTTCGTAATAGCACAGTTTGTGGCAAGTATGGATTTGTACAGAGGCTCCAGTGCAGACACTTGGCAAATTCAGAGTGTCTGTTCATATATTCTCTCCCAGATAGTCTCTAGGAGTTGCTTAACGCATGCTCCACCACCTCTTCCTTTTTAGAACACGTTCTGCGGCTCGGGGAGCAATTGTCAGTGAATTTTACTTCTTACATAATTAAACCCCGTAAGGATTTTTCTTATCCGTTCATTATGAAGCTCTGCCTCTTTTTTTTTTTTCAGGGATCCTTCTACAAGTCATGAGTTTGTCAATCTTCTATCACCAATAGGTTTGATCTCTCTCCACCAGTGTCCATGCATTAATCTCTGTGTAAACCTTTCAAATCTTTTTTGGCAGGTTGCTTTCTCCTTTCTTTCCTGCTTTCTTGGGCTTGGATGCAGCTCAGTCTTGCTTGTTATCATGACCGGATGATCTTTATTCTGGTTAACTCCTCATATATTTTGACATTATAGTGTTCATTATCAAT
>NW_020682773.1:0-1030 GCF_002925995.2 Terrapene triunguis
CTGCCTGTGATCCTGGGCCCTGAGTCAGCCCTGTGCACTGCTCCAGTTCTGCAAAGCACATCCACCCATTTGACTCAGACCTATGCCAGCCATGACTCCCACCCTTGGTGCAGGGAGTATGTCTGGGGCGAGGAGGAGGGAGCCATCCAGGTGCAAGAGGGTAGATGGGTACAACTCTGGCCAATCCTTAGCCAGCACAGTGCTCCCATAGCTACAGTAGGTTCAGACCGTTTCAGGCTTCAGTGGCCCGAGGATTAAGGAAACAGAAAAGCAACTTTGTTCTAAAGCGTTACAGAAAATATTGGGCCCAATTCTCCCCTTACACTGGTGTAACTCTGGGCATCAGTGAGTTACTCCTTATTTTACACCAGTGTGAGGGCAGTGGGCTCAGTGTATCTATAAATTGAGCTAAGGAAGGAAAATGTATCTTGCCATTTCCTGTCTATAGGGTTAACCACAGAATAGCAGCATGCCTTGAACAGGCAGTAGTAGTGGAAGCTTTCCTATCCTATCCCTGCAATGTCCCCCAGCCATCCTGGAGGGACGACCACTAGGAGGAAGAAAGCAGGTCTTGTTTTTAGTCATTAGTAGCTAAGTTGAAAATGATCAAGCAAGAGCCTTATGACGGTGGCTTGGGCAACATTGCCATTTTTTAAAAGCAAAATCGAACTCACCGGTGGGATCATCCGGCAGGACTTAATGGAGGTGCTGAAACCCTCAGACTGCATGTCAGGATAATCCCCCCGTTTCAGAAAGAACTGCTGTCCCTGGAAGTTGGGACGTTCATAGAGCATGAAGCAGCCACTTTCCCACGCGGACGGAGTTACAGCGGCTGAGCTGACTTTGAAAATCCGGCCGGTCGCTGCTGCAGTCAACGGAGCGGCCCTGGAAGTTTCTGTCCTCGAAAAGAGTGATCTAGTTTGAGAAACAAACGGCAGAGTTTGCAGTAACATCCTATACAGTGTGACTGCGTCCTGGTATTTCAATTTCTCTCCGTCCAGCACACTAAGCCTGAAGTGTCTGGGCCTTG
>NW_020682774.1:0-2141 GCF_002925995.2 Terrapene triunguis
ATTTTAAGTGTAGATCAGGGCTTAATAATTTATACTCGGGCACAGTGAATGCCAAGAGAGTATAAAATGCAACCAGATTAAAGTGGTAGCAATTTACACCCACCTTGTACCAGTGTAAATAACTACACAAGGTGCAAGGCAATGGTGAACCAAGCTTCTTTTCTAGTGTTTCTAGTTGTCTGTTGTTCTTTCAGGCACTCTTGCTTAGATGGCACCAGTTTTTCAGTGTTACAGACACATTATCTCTTGTGTCTTTCCTTCTGTTCAGAGATTTTTTTCCCCGCACTGTTTACATTTTCCTTACTTATTCCATGCCTCTTCTCAATGGTTCTGCCTTAAAGGAAAATTATATTGACTTGGTATAATAAAGGCCAGATTATGTTTAGCCCTGTGCAGCTGTGGGGAAGGGAGGATGAATTGCAGACATGGAGAATGAGGTGCAAGGAGCATTCCTCCCTCCTATTCAGAGACCAATCACAATCCCTGTCCTTGTGCTCACTGAGCACAAAGGCTGATTGAGTCTAGTGCCATTGTTGGAGATGGGGAGGAGTAAGTGAAGAGCTATCGCCCCATCCCTGCTATACCAATTAGCAAAGCTGGGCCAGCTTCAAAGGAAACACATGCTGCCTCCTTTGAAAGGGTGGCAGATGTTAAGAGAGCTCCTGATATTATGGAGGTGCTGATTATGACATCATAGTGATGGTGCATTCTGAAATCTTAAAATGGGGCCTAAATTTTTGTTCTTCTCTTTATGTAGGTGGTTTGTCAGAGTGAAACTTCACATAATGTTCATTGTTGTACGCGTTGTGTTTTCAATGTAATTTGGCTTTGCATAAATTTTTGATAGGAAGTATTTGAAGTTGGCTTCTTGTTGAAATTTGTCTGCCAGCCTCTTTGGTTGACATGTATTTTTTAAAACAACGTTGTATGTCTACACCAAAATCGGCACACAGGTGAATCAGGAGATGATTAGGTAGTTCTTGAAAATAAATGTTTGGATAAGGGTCATTTTTTGCCATTATTAATGATAATGAAACCTTGTGTTCAACAAGTAGTCAATGAATAAAATCTTCTCTACTGGATAGAAAGCTTCTCTGTCAGCACTTACATTCTTCTGGCAGATTTTATCCTCTCATGGAGAAGATTTTATGCCCAGCTGCATTTCTCTGACAGATACAATCTTCTCTATCAGCAGGCAGGTAAAAACTCTATCAGCAACTATTTTTCTGTGGCACAGCTCTGGTACCCTCCCCATCTCTGCCCCCATTGTCTCACTGAACACATAACTTAATATACACAAAAACTTGGTTGTACAACATACATGACACAAACCCACAAAAGAAAGGAAATGAAGAGTCAAGCCACTTAACTGTACTTGTCATCTACTTCTCCAGCCACAGGTACACACCTTACCATCACCACAGCTGCCATATATCACAGATCATACATGTGACGTTGTGCAGTCTATATGGTTTTATAAAAACATGATAATAAGTTAATATAATGTAACTGGGATAGTTTTAGAAAAATATGGTAATAAGTGAATATAACATAACTGGGATATGCTTCATGCAAAAGGTCTCTTGTAAGGTATCATTACAAAGTTTATAATCTACTGAGTATGATCATCTGATTTGTATAAATGTACCACTCTTGTATCTAAAACTAGAAATATAAAATATAACTCTGAGGGCCTATTGTAATTATGTAAAGTGTGGGCCATTAATGATGGTTTGGAATCTTGATGACTCCCATTAACAAGGACCATTATCCGCAGATGGCTATATTTACCTGTGAGTCTTCCTGTATATGTGTGTGCTAGCAAGTGGGCAATGAAGTCTTGCAGTGATAGTACTTCAATTTGTGTTTCAACAGAGTTAAGGTATTTCCAGCTAAGGACCTACTTAGACCACTAAACCATCTCCTGAATAACTGGTGCTTTTCCAGTGAGGGGGGGGTGGAAACCCAGAGGGACAAAGGGTTCCCGTCTTATGCAAAAGATATATAAAGGGGTGGAACAGAACAAAGTGGAGAGAGGAGCCATCATGAAGAATCCCCTAGCTATCACCTGAGCTGGAACAAGAGCTGTGCCAGGGGAAAGAATTGTGCCCAGGCCTGGAAAGTGTCCAGTCTGAGAAAAA
>NW_020682775.1:0-1580 GCF_002925995.2 Terrapene triunguis
GGTGCTTACCCTGGCGAGCCGCGTGCCGAACGTTGCTGACCCCTGTTATAGATGAATGCATAGATGAATTCACACTTAAAAATGGAGTCGCATTTCAGCCCCAGTGACAAATGTCTGATTTGTGCTTTTGGAAATCTTTCTGCACATCTTGAAATCCCACATATTCTTGAGCATTTTAGCAGCTTATCTTAGATCAAAAGAACATTAAAAAAAATATATAAAAAAACCCTAAACATCAAAGATGTTTTTTAAGAGTTTACAAATTTCTTCTTGCTTCAGTATCCTAGAATATGGACACTACTTTCGAGAATGGTGGATTGTCTGCTAAAATGAATATCTTTTCAGTCACTTAAACATCGGCTCTACTGGTAATTTCTATCTTTGTACATTAAATTAGCTTCTCTATTTCTTCATCAGAGCGTCTAGATGATAGGCTGCAATAAAAAAGTATATTGAATATAATTATAGTAATTTAGACAAAAAGTGTTATTTCCGTAAAAATTAACATTAGGTTAAAAAAATCCCAGTATGATTTTCAATTATAAAAAAGCAATGAAATTGACTAGATGAAAAGTATATCAAAACAAAAGTGTACCAGAGAAATCTTCAAAAGGAAGAAAATTAACAAGTAAGTATTAAACATCTATGGCAGGATTCTGCTCTTACATCTCATGCTGTTCATGATAACTAAACACATGGAGGCATCCATGTAACATTACTAGTATGCTGTTTCAAAAGAGTTAAATCTCTTTGTTGAAGTGTGTGGGTGTCGGTGACTGGCCCTGAACAAAGTAGTTCCAGCTCCCCTGTGCCAGAGCAGGTCCCCCCATTTGGTCAATTAAGATGACCGAGCAGCACCTGGGTGCTATGAAGGATCAAAGATAAGAAGAAGAGCGGACCCAACAAATGAGAGAGAGAGAGAGATCAGAGCAGGCTGAGTCAGGAAGGGCAGTTGAGAGCTGCTAGAGACCAGGAGATTGGAGGAATCCCAGAAAGAAGCAGAATGTGATTGCTGGAGAAGGCTGAAGGCAGGAGAGCAGCCAATGGGTTTGCTGGCCAGTGTCCCCAAACCAGAAAGCCAGGATTGGAGGGCGAGAGAGGACTGAAGGCAGGAGGAACAGCAGAGGGAGTTGCCTAGTGGCTTTCACTTGGAAAGTTGGAGCCACAGTCGGAAGGCAGGAGAGGAGAGGAGGAGTTTACCTGATGATATATCCAGGGCCAGAGAACTGGATCCCGAGGAACCATAAGAGGTCCAGGCAGTGGGGGAGTGAGGGATGCTCCCCAGAAGAAATGGTGGAATGAGTGAAATTGCAATCCAGCTGGGTTGACTGTCCTGCTACAAGGACAGGAAGGAGCTACTCTTGAGAACCAGGGAGCGTCCCAAATCTGTGCTGGTGAGCTGAGCTGTGGTGAGGAGTGCCAGGACTGCATGTTGTATGTACTATTTGGATTATGTAGGAGGAACTCTGGACTATGGTGTTGGAGCTCGTTATGTGCACAGGGGGCTTTCTTTTGTAATAAATTACCCCGCAAAGGGCTATTGGCTCTCAGAAAGACTCTTTGCACTAGTTCTGGGGACT
>NW_020682776.1:0-1192 GCF_002925995.2 Terrapene triunguis
GGCCCTGCTGCCAGCAGCACCAATCCTGCATCCAAGAACTTGGGGCCGATAGCCTTAACCTTAGTAAGTGTCTTGCTTGCTTTCTTGAAATACCATTGAATACTGTACTCCACAGGCTAGTAATAGCAGACAGAGGTCTCTTCAGTGTGTGGATTACTGGGTGGGGGAAGCACTTGTTTTTACTGTTCAGGAAGATTAACTGCTATCCCTGTTTGCTCTGGTTCACAAGAGGAGGAGAAGCTGCAGGCACAGCATCTACTACATCTGCTGCTTAATGTTGCTATCATTGCTGCCCTGCTCCTGCCTGTGTTGTTGCTGCTTCCGCCGCTGCTGACATAATTTCACTTGCAGCTGTTTTTGTTGCGCTGTGATTACAGCAGCATCTTCTCCTGTCTTTTACTCTGGCTCTTTGAAATTAAATGAAGTTGGTCTGTGTATGTGGAAGGGACAGTGAGGGTGCTCTGCTTCCTGTAGGTTATCCTCCTGTGAAGGGGTTCACTCAGTACAGGAGTGCCTCCTCATGGCCAGGTGTGGCACAGCAGCTCTGGCCCCATATGGCATCCCTTCCCACTCTAGTGGTCTCTCTTCCCGTAACATGGCCCTCTGTCCAGGTCACGAATTAGTCCATCCCTTCTGGGGTACTCTCTCTCCATAGCAGTCCAAATCCTGCCCTTCTTTCAGGGTGTACCACCAGAACCTACTCCACCCCTGGGCAGCTTTATGGCTTCTCAGCCGCTTGTCACCTTGTTCTAGTCAGGCAAGTATCCAAGGACTTTTTCTTTCTGCTGGGCTTCTTCCTCACCACCTCTCTATTCAGGCAGCCAGACTCTCTCTCTTTCTGACCACCACCTGGTTTCTTTCAGTATCACCCATTAACCCCCTCTCTCAGATCCTGTCACAAGGATTCATAGACACTATGGTAATAAAATAATAAATAATAATTTTGGGACCTTGAAGGTTCATCTCCTGTTGGAAGAGAAACAGATGTCTTGGTATTTTTTAATGTAAATTGTTTTATTTACTATGTAGACCTTTCTTTGAACAGAGGTGGTCACAAACAGCATGCAGGCAATCCTCTCTTTCTGGAAACTTAGCTAAAATCAATATGCAGTTTCCATGGAGCTGCTATGCCCCAAGAATTGACTATAGTTAGAGAGCTTTAGGAAGTGAGCAAACTCTCCTGCTGATTGCT
>NW_020682777.1:0-7585 GCF_002925995.2 Terrapene triunguis
CGGAGTTGGGGCGGGGACTTTGGGGGAAGGGGTGGAGTTGGGGCGGGGCTGGGGGCGGGGCTGGGGCCCCGTGGAGTGTCCTCTTTTTGGACACTCAAAATATGGTAACCCTAATAGATTCTGCCTGTCAATACTCAGTGAGTAACTGTTCATCAGTAGAGAATATGGCCCTAAACAATTTGCAAACCAGTTCAAGCATTTAATTTTTTGCAGGCCTGTTGATTTTTTTTTTTTACATTGGCACTGTGATCGGATCCTAAGCAGAGGCACTTCTCACTGTCAGCAAGAGCAACGAAAAAAAAATCCACGTGTTAAGGACTTTCCATCACTGAGTTCTGCTTAGATCTGGATATTCTCTCACTCTGACAATGTGTGCCTTGGTCATATACTTGCTTCTGTGATGAAGAAATAAGCCATATTTGGGAAATTACCTCCATTTTTCTCTTTTACTCCTCACTCTGAGGCCTTATACTCACCAGGCCTGACCTGCCTTCTCAGAAAGGCTACCCATGTCCCCTCTCGGCCCTCCATCCCTCTATATGAATCTATATAGGATTCTATGAGAAGCACCTTGGAAATACTTAAGAAAGATCAATACTACTCGTGAGCAAGCTGCAAGGGGCCCCAACAGAGCGATGTGAGGCCCTTCCTCCTGCTACAGGTACAATCCCAGCCTCTGTTGAGCTGGAGAATTAAGGAATAAGCTCAACTTCTGAACTCTGATTCCCCAAGCAACAGACAATTGGGGCTGGCCAGGGACACACTTTCAGAACAATATATATGAGCGCTTTCTTCCCTAAGTGGTTAATTAATCAAAATAAATACCTGCAGTCAGGAGCCTCCCCTGCCGTGCTCTCTTTGATTTGTTCAGAGAAAGCATTCCAAGACATCTTAATTTGTTGCTATGTGAATGGCTGCGACTTCACCCTGAAGTCTACAGCCTCTCAGTAGGAGCTGTGTGAAACCATTGATCACTCTTTTGAGAATATTTGGCATTCAAAGCACAGCTTTTCCTCTCTCTTCCCTCCCTGCCCCCAGCCCAGTTTTACCAGCACTAAGAGGTTTGGGATTTTATTTTATTTCTTTACACAACTCTCTGCTCAATGTGACCAGGAGAGTTAAAAGTGGAGCAGAATTCCTGGAGCAAACATCCCTTTGCACACTAACACCAAACTTGGGGTGCCCAATGAGTGAAGCTCAGGCTTGGATGGGCCCACAGGGATACGAGGATATCAGGAACAGTGACAGGCTTCTAACAACTTGCTTTATGTTCTGGGATGCATTGAAGAATAGCCAAAAATGGACTGTGGATGCTGACCCCAGGGAAAGGAAGAATCTACCCCTGCCTGAGGCAAGAAGATCCTCCCAGAAATCCGTAACCCCATAGCAGCCTGTGGAAGCCGTTGGAGAACCTCCCAGCAGACCCCCTCCACCCTGACCAAGGCCTGAGGAGGGCACTGAAGAACTTGTTGGCAATGGGCCCTCTTGCCTGGAGGCCTGTGCTGGGGGGAGGGTGAAGAATCTCCTTGCAGGTCCCCCTGAGATACGGTGAGGTGGGTGAAGAACCAGGTGGCAGGCGTCTCTTTCCCAAGGCCTGAGGAAAGGGGTAAAGATTTGCCTGAATGGATACCCTAGCCTGAACTGATTTGTTGCTCTGAAGAGGGATTGTTTTGATATGTCAATTCAAAGTCACAGATGCAACCCCCAAAAGCAAAAAATACCCCAGCCAAACAACATATTGACTCAAACAGACTCAATCAGTAAATCAACTTAACGATGCCCCATCCCCATTCCTGCTCCTGCAGAAATCAATTCAACCTGCTAACCCTCAAGAGAAAAATCAATCACATCTTCCCTTCCTCCCTCCCACAATAGCTATATGCAGAATCCTCTGCATAACTGCCTGCTTTTCCTGGATATAAATCAACCACGAGCTTTTCACCCCCTTCCCACCGTGCAAGCACTATTGGGAACCTCTTCAGCCCAGCCCCCACCCAGGCCTCAGTGAATATGTCTACACTGCATCTGGGAACCTCCCAGCCTCGGTCCACCGTGGGGCTCGTGGGGCTCACTCTAGCCTGCTAAAAATAGTTGTGCAGACATTGCTTTGAAGTTCTGCCTTGAGCTGGAGCGCAACTATTTTTAACATGCTAGCACAGGCCCAGGAAGCACAAGTCTGTAGACCCGGGCCAGGAGGCTCGCTCCCAGATGCAGTGTAGACATGTCTGGGATGAGGGTGGGGAGTGTTGGGGTGTTCTTCAGTACCTTCCCCTCCCCCCCAATAAACTCCTGCTTTTCCAGGAGGTTCTTCATTACCTCCTAAAGCCTCAGTGAGATGCCACTGAGAGGATCTACTTTCTCTATAGTTCGGGAAGCTTCTTTCATTTGACGGTGCTGGTGCCCACACTGCATTCTGCATCACTTCTCTACAGTACTGACACCATCCCTGGGAGGCAGCACCTGCTGTCTTTCAGGCATAGGGGCAGTTGGGAAGGCCTGGGGAAATAGGTACATCTTGCAACTCTTTCTAAAAGCATCCAGGTTATTCAACTAGACACTAATTCAAAGACCTATTGTTAAAAATCCACTACACTCCTAACATGTAGAAGGGCCAGCCACCTCCCATGCACCCCCTAATGGCCTAAGGTCTCACTACAGGTAGCCTGCCTCAGTGTCCCCACTTGGACTGTTCAGTAAACTCAAAAAACACTTTTGTCCACTCCCATCCCTTCTTATGTTCTGCTTTATTAAATTAACAAACGTTCAAAATAAAGTCCATCCAAAAGTCCACACAAACCAAAGGTTTCTCCTCCTCCTCGTAGGCATTTCTGTCTAGGGCCTTTTCTGCTTTGGCAGGCCCTTCCTAGGCCCTGTCTGGCTGGAGTCTCAGTCCTGACTCTCTTCTAAAGCCTGCTCACTCTTAGAGATCTCTAATCCTTGAGCATCATTATTATTTTTTATTTATTATTAATTATTATTATTATTCCTCCTCTCACCTTCATTGCAGCCTCCTGCTGCTCTTTATAGGGGAAGCACAATGATCTCTTCTAGGTATGCCTCATTCTATAATCAGGGTTGACTAGCCACAGCCCTTAAGGGATGCTACCCTGTTACAAGCAGCATTAAATGACTCAGCATCAGCCAGCCTGAAAACACTGCGGAGAGCAAGTCCAGATCGGGAGATACTAAAAACGAACTCCTGCCAGGGTATTAAAGTTTTTTTTTTTTAGTGTCTCCATACGCCTTTCCAAACAGAAAATCATCCTCTATCTTCTCTCTTCACAAATAATTATTAGAGTGCATTAAGAAAACTGGCTCCAAACTCTTTTCAATCTATTGTTCTCATCTTAATTAATTTCCCATTTATGTCCTATTCCCTTGTGGACGCAGAACCTACTCCCAAGGAAAGAGGGTGAACTTCAAAATAATAGCTCACTGGAAATGCTGCTGGTGCAGCAAAGAATGTGTTGTCATGCCTACTAAAAGAAAAAAAGGCAAAGCACAATTTTCAAGGATTGAGCAACAATAGGGGTAATTAAATGAAGGGACAATTACTGGGATACAAAACTTGTCATCTCCATGTCAAAATTTGACTCAGGTGGATAGTGACTAAACAGCGTTGGGCCTGAGTGCACCAAAGGAGATAGGTGCCTAAGTCCCAGTTTTGGAACTACTGTGATATGCAAAACTCCCATAGAACTCTGTAGGCACCTAAACTCACTCGGTGCCTACATTTTTGCAGTAAAAGTTCCCTAGGTGCCTATGTTTCTGGCTCTGGGCATGCGCACAGCACCTCACTCTACGCACTCAGACACCTATCTCCCACCTAAGCCCCAGAGCGATTCACAAACCAGGGGAAGACAGGTGTTCAGACACCTACATTGTGGGATGGGCCCAATACAATAAACGTGCTCAGAGGCTGCCAACCAGATTGGGCCCCTCAGGTGAGTTCACACAAAGCAGCAGCAACAGGACCTCCCTCATAACTTTTAGCCCAGTGGCTAGAGCACTCACCTGGGATGTGGGAGACCCTGATAAGTCTCCCATCCACCTAAGAGGGAGAAGGGATTTGAAGAGGGATTGGTCAGCTGGTCAGGTGCATGCTCTAACCACTGAGCTATGGGATATTCTGATTGGGGCTCCCTCAGTCTCTCCTGTTGAAGCTATTGCACTCTGGATAGAGTCCCCAGAGCAGGGGGAATGGATCCTGGGTCTCCCACCTCCCAGGTGAGTGCTGTGACCACCAGACTATAGAGTGAGTCAGTCTCTCTCTCAGAGTCATCTGGGACAAAGAGAGAGCACAAACATGAGAATGACTCTATAGCCTGGGAGTAAGAACAGTCACCTGGCTTTTTTTTAAAATAGGAAAACAAAGTGTATGGTTCAAATATGCGTGTCAGACTCCTACAGCGGTTGTGCAGTCCCTTGCAAGATCTTAAGGAGGCACTTTTATTGCAAGCCACTGTTTCCCTTTCTGGGTCAAGAACTAAATGGTCCTATGTTGTAGCTGATAAAGGTGCCTTTAACATGCGTCCACAACAAGGAGCATTGTGTGTTCATTGGATGCACAGTTCCAGACTGATGGTGCTTTATCCCCACTCCCTTTGAAGACAGCATGATACATTGTCCTAGTAGGAATTAATAGAAGTGCTACTTGCATTCAGTATTAGATACTGGTAGCACTTCTGTAATAGTACAGACACTAGAACTTCTGCTTGAAACTCATGCTAGAATCATTTAATGTGGGGATGGAGGAGGAGGACACAAATGCCAAAGTGAGGAGGATGGTACAAGAATCTATACAGACTAGAATGGAATAGATCACCAAGGGAAAGGACAAGTAAAGGACAGAAATGGCAGTGAGGAGGTGGAAGGATGGCAAAGACATGAGGTACCAAGGAAAATAGTGGGAAAGAAAATAAGAATGGAAATTAAAGAGGGAAAGAAGAGATCAGAGGCAAAATGTGAAGTAAAAACAGGAGATGGATCACACCAAAGACAGCACCTCATCTCAGTAACAGCCAAGAAGCAATGCCATCAGAAAGCCAGTTCTGAGGTACTACTAGAAAGTGACCAAGGTGCTAGGGAGATGCAGGATTATGCAAAGGGGAGAAATTTAAGTATTGCCCCTTACTTTTAAAATTGGGCCCATACTTTGTTACCATTCCCATTAACACATTTCTGAAACTGATCAAGCCCCACTGTGTAACTCAAAACATTATCGGGTTATTAAAAGAAACAGCATTAAAGCACTGTTGAGAGGTATATTTTCAACATGATGAATGGGCATATAGCTGAGTGCTGACTATTAAGAAAGAGAGTCACACAGCTAAATCCTGGAATCCCACTTTAGTGAAAATATACCTCTCAATGTCTGAAATAAAATCATAAAGGCCAGAGAATACAGAGTGAAGGGATTAAACTCTGTCCTTGACCCTCCCACAGTCACTGTTTAGAAAAGGGTTCTCAGAGTAGTGAGTAATCTTACCTACTATGGTGCTGCAATACTTAGCCACAATGGGTTTTGAATGGCAACCTTGGCTCTGAATTTATGGCTTTTATGAAGTTACATCATCTCTGTTATTCCACTTGGGAGCCTTCCAATATTTGATACATTTAGGACTGTACAGTGAGTTAAGAGTGTGTCCAGGGCATCCAGCCTCTCCTCCAAAGTGGCAACAGAGCATAAAAATTCTGTTGTGCTTCAAGCAAGATGCGGATAAGCTAAACTTACTCCATTGCTTTGTGTTGACAAATTCAAATAGATAGTCCACTTCCACCACACAGAACCTTGTAAAGACCATGGTATGATAGGCAGAGGCTAACTAGTTAAGTGTGTGGGGGGCTTTAATGCTCCATTTCAAAGCAGGCTTTTTAAATTTTTGCAGTGTTTAAGGATACTGATCAAAATGAAGACTTGTACCCTGATCACATAGGCACAGGTGAGAGGTATTTGTGGGAAGAAGGAAACAATAAAAACAGTGAAAGGAGAAAGGAATGAGTTAGGAAAGGGGGAACTATTAGAGATTAAAGTTTAGAAGATCATAAAGAAACAGACCATACAATGTCTGTTGCTCCATTAATAGAGTAAATGCAAGGAAAACCTATAAGCAAGTGCAATTAATCATTGATGAGCTTATCCACTGACAAGTAGTTCAAGACCAGATCCCAGAACACCATATTAAAATGTAATGTTTCTCCTGAGCATTGGGGAGTAGGGGGATGGTGTTCAAATTTTGCAAGGCTCCAATACTCCCAGCTTGAGTGGTGGGGAAGGGAAGAGGGGGCACTTTCTTTATTGGGATGTCATTTCAAGAAGATGAAGGAGATTTTTAACACTTATTTGCAGGGCCGGCTCCAGGCACCAGCCAACCAAGCACGTGCTTGGGGCGGCACCTGGTAAGGGGCGGCCAATCTTGGGGTGGCGGGGGGCAGCACTCGGTGGGGGGTGTTCGGCGGCGCAGTGCTCCACAGGGAGGGGTTCTGCAGCGTGGCGCTCTGCAGGGGGTGTTCGGCGGCGCTCCGCGCAGGGGGGGGTTCGGCAGCGCTCCGCAGGGGGCGAGGGTGTTCGGCAGTGCGGTGCTCGGGGCTGTTCGGCAGCGCAGAGCTCGGAGGGGGTGTTCGGCGGCGCTCCGTGCAGGTGGGTTCAGCAGCTCGGTGGGGGGTGTTTGGCAGTGCGGTGGGGGCTGTTCGGCGGCACTCGGTGGGGGCTGTTCGGCGGCGCTCGGTGGGGGGGTTCGGCAGCGCGGCGCTTGGTGGGGGCTGTTTCAGCAGGGCGGGGCGGCGCTGGGTGGGGGTGTTACGGCAGGGTGGCGCTTGTTTTTGCTGCTTGGGGCGGCAAAAAAGTTAGAGCCGGCCCTGCTTATTTGTCGCCGTGTGTCAATTTATTGGCATTTGCTGGATTTAAGAGTTCTGCCTAGAACCAAGTACAGTGCAGCTGGGTGCTATACAAGGTTTCCTCATACTGTTTTGCCAATGCATTTCAATGGTGCCCTGCAAAATCCCTTGTTAATTACAGTTGTGGGCCCTTACAACTCTGAGTCAATGCCTCTCAAATCTAACCTTCCCACAACTCTCCCAATGCACTCAGCCTTGACCTGCAACACTCCTTACTACTCCAGTCCCGGGCCTTTGTTGAGCAGTGACTAACACTTGTCCTGCACTGTGGGAAATGGCGTGGTTATCTTATGAAGTATATGCACTGGCAGGCAGAGAAAACTACCAAACTCACTTCATTTGTGCCCCAAGATTGTGTACAAATCTCCCAAGGTAATTCAGCAAATGATGTCACCCCGGTAATTACTTTATTTGCCAAATATTTTCAGGATAGAACAGGAGAGATTAAGTTCTGTTTGAGCATGACACTAAATGCATGGAATTACATAGTGGTTTTGTGGGTGCAGTAGCATGCATGATTTTGCATATGAAATCATAATGTAATGCAATGCGACACAATAAACCAACTCTGTTAGAATGTCAAAAATATGGATAAAGACTGACATTCAGTGGCTCTTTTACACTTTCTAAATAGGGATACGGAAGTTCCATCTCCATATTGTTTAGTACTGGCTTAAAATAGAACTAC
>NW_020682778.1:0-4294 GCF_002925995.2 Terrapene triunguis
CTGTGCTATCTCCTAGGCTACACTACCTAGAGCTACAAGGTTAATAAATTTTCTCATCCCCACTTTACAGATGGAGAAACTGAGGTAAAGAGGCTAAAGTCAAAATTATTTTTTTTAAATGACTATGTATTGTAGGTGTCATTTTTTGGGTGCCAAACCTGAGACACTTTGGACCTGATTTTCAGAAGTGCTAAGCATCTAGAACTCCTATTAATAAAAAGATCCCAAACCCACTCCTAGATTGCTGGTTGCAGGGGTTGGAATCAGTCTTCCACCTAATGTAGACATGGATGGGTGGAAAGCATGTTGCAGTTCTGCAGGCTATATCCTCCTCAGCCTCCTCCCAGTTTTCATTTAAAGCCCCAAAAAACTGTGTGTGGGGAGAATCGATTTCCTATTTTCTTTGTGCTGGAAGTGCTGCAACTTGAAGCTTGAAAAAAATACAGTACACTGGCTCATGAAACACTCCTCAAAGCAAAGGAGACAGGATATGTCTATACTGCAAAAAATAAACCCATAGCAGCGAGCCTCAGAGCGCAAGTCAACTAACTTGGGCTCAGGCTAGGAGGCTAAAAATAGCAGTGTAGATGTCCCTTCTTGGGCTGGAGCTTGGGCTCTGAAATCTGGGTGGGTCTCAGAGTCTGGGCTCCAGCCCAGGGCAGGAATGTCTACACAGCTATATTTAGCCCTGTAACACAAGCCCTGCATGCCCAAGACAGTTGACCTAAGCTCTGAGACTCACTGCTGGGGGTTGTTTTTTGCTGTGTAGCCAGACCCTAAGGAAACAATAAGAAACAAGGTGACATCCACAATAGCAGTAACATTTATCAGGCATGTTATCAAGTAGACAGAGATGAGAACTGGAATTTAGGGTCCTTGGGTCTGTTAGCAATTGAGGCACATACACCTCTGTTTAGCCAGCTGTAACATGAGTATGCTACTCACCGACTACAGCGGGGTGGTGTGAAGCTTAATTAGTGAATGTTTATATAATAATTTGATATCTTCAGATGAAAAGGGTTATATAATTGTAAATATATTATATTTTCATCTCTGAGAGAAGCTTTTCCTCAGAGAGAGTAAAGATGGCCTTGTGATTAAAGCCAAGAACTGACGTCTAGAAAACCTAGGTTAATTTCTTGGTTCTGCCACAGACTTCCTGTGTAACTTTTTGGGCAGGTCACTTAGGGCATGTCTACAGTGGAGCTGGAAAGTACAATTTCCACCTTAGGTAGACATACTTGCACTAGCTCTGGTAGAGTGAGTTTACTGAAAATAGCAGCATCGTCATCGTGACATGTGCATGGGACAGGCTAGCTCCCCTGAATGCATGCCCTAGGGTCTCAGATGGGATTGTACTCAGGGCAGCTAGCCCTAGTGCTGCCGCAGCTCTGCTTCTGTTTTTAGTGTGCAAGCTCAATCAGAGCTCACATGGGTCTGGCTACCCACGATGGAAATTGCACCTTCTAGCTCCAGTGTTGATATAACCTAAATTTCACTGGGCCTCAGTTTCCCATCATTAAAATGGGGAAAGTCTATTTAGACTCTCAGCTCTTTGGAGCATGGATTCTCGCTTACTGTGTCTTCATACAGCACCTAGTTGTAGGACTGTGATCTCATTTGGTGCTCTAAGTGCTACTGTAATACAAATAATAATACCAATCCTGTGTCTAATTTAGTAGGAAAATATCTTTGTGATGAAATTTCCACACTATAGCTAGCCAAAACAGAGCCTCTATAGCTCCTAATGCAGCCCTGCCATAGTAATGTTGTGCTGGAAGTCGTTAATAGCTGCCATTAAGTGAGTGTTTGAGCCAAAGACAATCACAGACTTGATAAAACCTGATGATTGTGCTGAGCACCCTCCTTTCATTCTAATTAGAAGGCGCAATTACGCCCATTCATGTACTGAGATAACTGAAAACAATAGAAGCTACTGCCCAAAGCAATCTGTAGCATGGTGAGGCCTGTGCAAAAAACTAACCTGAGTAGATTAACAGGAGTTTCCCTAATTGCAAAGGCAGGAGGTAAGTTTTTTGTATTTGTATATAGTGGGTTTAGAGGCTGAAAGCAAGAGAGCATTTTCTAGAATTTATTGACATTGATGATACTACAGGAGCTGGTATGACAAATGTGCTTCTTAAAAAGCTGGAAGATATGGGAATTGCGATAGCTGACATGAGAGGTCAGGGCTACTATAATGGTGCCAACGTGAGAGGAAAGAACAGACGAGTGCAGACACGGATCTGAGAGTTAAATCCTTGAGCTTTTTTTGTCCCATGCAGTTCTCATTCATTGAACTTGGTGGTCAGTGATGCAGCATCAGCTTCTAGTGAGGCTGCTGAATTTTTTAATGTAATTCAAAGCATCTGTGTATTTTTCTCTGCATCAACTCATCGATGGCAAATTTTGAAGCAACATCTGGGAACTTCTCTCTGACACTGAAACCACCGAGTGCCACACGATGGGAAAGTCGAGTGGAGGCGATAAAGCCTATCCAACCCCAAATGGGGAAGATAGATGATGCCATAGTTGCCATTATGGAGGATAATGCTATGACAGGAACTGTTCGTGGGAGAACAGTGGCAGAGGGAAATGGAATCACCAGAAACATCACTTCAAATTTCTGTGTCTTAGTGTTGTGGCATGACATACTGTTTGAAATAAATGTTGTAAGCAAGATACTCCAAGGTGTTGACCTTGATATATCTGGAGCAATGGAACAACTGGACAAAGCAAAGTCATACCTACAGTCTTACCGGTCAGATAAGGGATTTCAAAACGTTCTGAAGAGTGCACAGAAGTTGGCAGAGGAACTTCACACTGAAGCTATTTTCCCAATCATTCAAGAATACAAGAGTCACTGAAGAAGAAGACATTTTGATTACAAGGCATGGGATAATCCCATAAGAGACCCCAAACAACAATTCAAAGTTGAATTCTTTAACCAGGTGCTAGATTGTGCAATACAGTCAGTTGAAGAACGTTTCATGCAGCTCAAGGAACACAGCAGTATATTTGGGATGTTGTATGATATTCCAAAACTCCTCACTATACCTGAAGAAGACCTACACCAGCAATGCAGGGCACTAGAGACAGTGTTGACACATGATGACATGCGCGATATTGATGCGAGTGATTTAGGTGATGAACTGAAAACCCTTTCAAGATACATTTCAGCAGGATCAATTCCAAAGGCTGTTCTGGAATATATATGCACAAATAAGATGACCAACCTCTTTCCAAATGCTTTTGTTGCTCTGCGCATACTTCTAACACTTCCTGTAACAGTTGCGAGTGGAGAGCACAGTTTCTCCAAGCTGAAGTTAATAAAAACACGTCTACGCTCCACAATGACACAGGAGAGGCTGGTTGGCCTTGCAACCATCTCAATAGAGCATGAGCTGGCCCAGACTGTGGACCTTCAGGAAGCAGTTCAAATCTTTGCAACCAAAAAGGCATGGAAAGCACCACTTTGATTATTCAAACAGATACAAATGCCAGTGTTTACTATGCAGACAAGAAAAGTTACATTTGCTGTTCAGGCATTTGAAAGTTAAGTATTACTTAAAAATTTTTGAACAAGGCATTTTAAGTTGTTAGTTCTCCTTTTTTGGGGTAGGTAGCAGAGCAGTACCATGAGTATAGTAGAACAGGAAGAAGGCAGAGTTGAGACCTTTCAAACTTTTGGCCCAAGCGAGGGGGCATGGGGGCGTCATTTGAGCTCCCCGCCTTAGGTGCCAAAATGTTGTGGGCCGGTCCTTGCCAATAGATGGATAGCAAGAAAGATGCTGAAACTGAAAAATTGACTGTGTCCATTTCTGGCCACAATTGCTATGGTGTGTCTGAATTCCTCAACATTCAATAGGTAGTTAGGCCAAGATTTTCAGAAGTGACTAGTGATTTTTAGGTATTGCGTGTTCAGTGTGCCCAAATTGACATCTGATTTTCAGAAAGTTATGAGCACTTACTTTCGGTAATGGTTAAAGTCACTGTCAATTTAAATCAATACTATTAGGATATTGAAGTTATTAAAAAAAATTGAAATCCAGAAAATTGTCATGCTTCAAAAAATCCTTAATAGCAGAAAGTGTGAAAATATTCATTTGAGTTTCAATTACCAACTTAAATTATACCTACTGATCCTAACTACCATCCCGCATTTAGCTGTCAGCTACAAGCCACAGACTGCCATTATCGCACCAAAATACTTTACACACTGTCCCGTAGTACTGTAAAATGCAAACCCACTTGCTAACTAGAGACCAGTGACTAGATTTTCCTGTGCTTTCAT
>NW_020682779.1:0-1334 GCF_002925995.2 Terrapene triunguis
AAAAAAATGCTTGCAGAAGTGTATCATCTTGTTCAGGAGCAATGTGAAGTATACTGTACCTAAATATTTGATTTAGATATTTTGGTCTTCGGTACCAGACACAAGGTAGGAAGTTAAATGAGTACCATCCTTGTATGATTAGGCGGGTTGCTAAAATAAATTCACAAAGAAATTGGAGGCTAGTAAGCCACTCCTTGGAAGTCTGCTTTCATTTCCCAGTCACCTCCTGGGCCACCAGGAGCCAGAAGATGCTGTGGAGGGAGCAAAACTAATCCCAAGCTAGAAGTGGTGAGGTGAGAAGAGTGCCTCAATGCTGGCAGATACAAGGAGCTCTGAAATTCTTCAAACTGAGGGCACATCTACTCTGCCCTGCAATTCGGACTAAGGGGGGCACAAATAGCAGTGCACACCAAAGTGCTGCGCTTTAACTCACCCATGTGGATGCTGCAGGTGCAAACTGAGTCTATGAGTCCCAAGTGCACACTAAGTAGTTCTCTTTGAAGTTTCTACACAAATATCATTAAGTCTCGAGAGCATTAATTAAAGCCTCTTCTACATCAGAAGCCTCTCCAGTGTTGAGGCTCCTGCCAGTAAATTCTTAAACTGTTTAGATTAGTTTGGAAGCTTCCTTACTAAAATAATTATTGGACTTTCAAGGGAATATTAGTGCAAATGTGAGACCTTTAGGTTTATGCCCACAATGTCCACCTGGGAGAGTTACAGAGCAACACGTGGGTGCACACTGTGGGGAGTACAGTAACTCCTCACTTAAAGTCATCCCGGTTAACATTGTTTCGTTGTTACGTTGCTGATCAATTAGGGAACATGCTCGTTTAAAGTTGTGCAATGCTCTAACGTCATTTGGCAGCTGCCTGCTTTGTCCACTGCTTGCAGGAAGAGCAGCCCAATGGAGCTAGCTGGTGGGGGCTTGGAACCAGGGTGGACCGGCAGCCTCCCACTCCCCTAAGTTCCCTGTGCAGCAGCTGCCCAGCAGGCTAGCAATTGCAACTGTCCCTCCCCCCACTGCCATGTGCTGCTCCTGCCCTCTGCCTTGGAGCTGCTCCCCGAGACTCCTGCTTGCTGTGCGGGGTGGGAGGAAGAGGGGGATAATGTCAGGGTGTCCCTCTCCCCCCTGCTCCTGCACCCCGCTTACCCCATCTTCCATAGAGCGGGGGGACACACAACAGGGCTCGGGAGGGAGGGAACTTGCTGGCAGCAGCTATGTCTCAGCAAGCTGATCTAATTAACAAGACAGTGTACTTAAAGGGGAAATGCGCATCTCTCGCTCACTGTGTGTGTCTCTGTCTGCGATGCTGTCTCCCCTCCCTCCATTC
>NW_020682780.1:0-1603 GCF_002925995.2 Terrapene triunguis
AACTGGGCACAATATTTCCTTTGACTCTTTAGAACAAACTCACTTTTCTGTTTACTTGATTCTGGGGCTGCTGAAGAACTGAAACGCCCCCCAGCAGAACTTAGTGTAGCCTCTGCCAGCAGTTCTCAATTAGGGATCCGAGGCCCCCTGGGGGTTCGCGAGCAGGTTTCAAGGAGCCTTCCAAGCAGGGCCGGCATTAGACTCACTGGGGCCCAGGGCAGAAATCCAAAGCCCCACCGCCCCGAGCCCCACCACCCGTGCCTAGGGTGACCAGATGTCCCGATTTTATAGGAACAGTACCGATTTTGGGGTCTTTTTCTTATATAAGCTCCTATTACCCCTCACCCCCTGTCCCGATTTTTCACATTTGCTGTCTGGTCACCCTACCCGTGCCTGAAGTGTAAGCCAGAGCAACTTAGCTTCGCAGGGCCCCCTGTGGCACGGGGCCCCGGATAATTGCCCTGCTTGCTACCCTCTAATGCCAGCCCTGGTTTTTATATGCAGAAAAACAGTCATTGTGGCCCAGGGGGCCGTGGAGTTTTTACAGCATGTTAGGGGGCCTTTTGTGGGGCAAGCGTGTCCCGTCCCCTCTTGGGATGGGGTGAGGGTAATTATGGCATTGTGGCTGAATCTATACAATCACCCCTTGTTTTGGGATAGCTTGACCTACGGATAAATGTCAATATTGCTGCCCCCTCTCAGGGCTGTGTGTCCTTGTGGCCCGAGTCAGCAGGGCTGCCCTGTGCAGCGGGGCTGCATGGCCCAATACCCAGAGTCAGTATAATGGCCCTCTTCAATAGGGCTGATTGGCCTGACCGTGCCCTCCCTGCTCCACCAGATCCCAGCTCAGGGCCCTCACAGTGACCACTGGGTCAGCGGGGAATCCACCCAAAACACACTGACACCACTCAGTACAATGCCTAGTCCCCCTGAGCAACTTCCTATCCTGTCCCTGGTGTAGTGGTCCTGTCATCTCCAAAGTCCATAGGCTCCTCAGCCTGTGCGGCTCTCAGCAGTCCTGTCACTCCTTGGGTGCCTGCAGGAGCTTGGGCATTGTCCTGGGTCTCGGCATCTCTGGCTTCTGCCTTCTGGGGCCTCAGCACTTGCCGGCCTGGAGCCTGCAGTGGGCATCCTCCCTCCTTGGCATTCAGCCCTGAATGAGCTGGGCTGCTCCCTTTTATACCTGGTCTCCAGCTGGAGCATGCCCATCAGGGCTGTGGGTACGTGGCCTCCTCAGCCCAAAGAGTAGAGTTCACCCTTGCAGTACGAGTGCAGGGCAAGCAGGCTCCATCACAGGGCCTCAGAAAGAAAAAGGTTGAGAACCCCTGGCCTATGGGAGCACTGTGCTGGCTGAGGATTGGCCAGCGTTGTACAAATCAGCCCTGTCCCCTCTTGTGTCTGGTTGGGCTCCCTCCTCCCCACCCCAGACATGCTCCCTACACCAAGGGTGGGAGTCACAGCTCGTGTAGGTCTGGGTCAAATGGGTGGATGTGCTGCCTTTGAAGCAATCAAGGATTCCCCTCTTTGGGGAGCAGAGGCAGCTGTAAGTGCCCTTTGCATCACTGGAGCAGTGCACAGGGCTGACTCAGGGCCCAGGATCACA
>NW_020682781.1:0-1122 GCF_002925995.2 Terrapene triunguis
ACCCTAACATCACCTGCCAGGAGATTCCACTGCTGTAGTCTGGAGCCAACAGCTCTGCCTTACTCTTGGGTAGTTCCAAATCCCTGACAAGGTGTCATAACTATAAAGGGAAGGGTAACAGCTCTCATGTGTACAGTACTAAAATCCCTCCTGGCCAGAGACTCCAAAATCCTTTTACCTGTAAAGGGTTAAGAAGCTCGGGTAACCTGGCTGACACCTGACCCAAAGGACCAATAAGGGGACAAGATACTTCCAAATCTTGGGGGGGGGGAAGGCTTTTGTGTGTGTTCTTTGTTTTAAGGGGTGGTTCGCTCTTGGGACTGAGAGGGACCAGACATCAATCCAGGTTCTCCCCATCTTTCTAAACAAGTCTCTCATATTTCAAACTTGTAAGTAAAAAAAGCCAGGCAAGGCGTCTTAGTTTTACTTTGTTTTCTCAACTTGTAAATGTACCTTTTACCAGAGTGTTTATCTTTGTTTGCTGTACTTTGAACCTAAGACAGAGGGGGGTCCTCTGAGCTCTTCAAGTTTGATTACCCTGTAAAGCTATTTCCCATACTGATTTTACAGAGATGATTTTTACCTTTTTCTTTAATTAAAAGCCTTCTTTTTAAGAACCTGATTGATTTCTCCTTGCTTTAAGATCCAAGGGGGTTTGGATCTGTATTCACCAGGAGTTGGTGAAAGGAAGGAGGGGGGAAGGGTCAATTTCTCCTTGTTTTAAGATCCAAGGGGGTTTGGATCTATATTCACCAGGAGTTGGTGAAAGGAAGGAGGGGGGAAGGGTCAATTTCTCCTTGTTTTAAGATCCAAGAGGGTTTGGATCTGTATTCACCAGGAGTTGGTGAAAGGAAGGAGGGGGGAAGGGTCAATTTCTCCTTGTTTTAAGATCCAAGGAGTTTGGATCTGTATTCACCAGGGAATTGGTGAAAGGTTTCTCAAGGCTTCCCAGGGAGGGAATCCATTGGGAATGGTGGCAGCGGGACCAGAGCTAAGCTGGTAGTTAAGCTTAGAAGTTTTCATGCAGGCCCCTACATTTGTACCCTAAAGTTCAAAGTGGGGATACAGCCTTGACACAAGGTCATTCAGTTCACCTTGTGTTATGAGGTGTGGTTCAGAGGA
>NW_020682782.1:0-1954 GCF_002925995.2 Terrapene triunguis
GAAATGGGCAGGGCCAGTGGAGGGTCCTCTTTTTTTATTTAATAGATATGGTAACCCTACCATGGACCAGACACTGGGGAATAAGGCAGAGATATCTGCAGCACTCTCAAGCACACCACTGTCTCAAGCCTCACAGCAACTTAGGAGTCCTAGGAAACTACTGCTCCCCAAAGCAGAACCAAACTGTAGAGCGACACAGGTTTTCCACTAGAGACCAATCCAAAGGGGAGGAGATAGACCCCTATGTTACTGCCTTACACACTATGGCTGCTACATGCAATTTTGGGGATGTCACAAACTCCCTGTTTCAGGATAGGATAGTCTGTGGCCCTTGGGATCAATACCTGTGGGAGCAGCTGCTCCGGGAAGGTGATCTCATTAGACAGATGCTCAGATTTCCCTACCCCCTACCCCCCCAAGTAGTCAAACCAACCAAGATGAAGAACATACCAAGAACCAAGAATATACCAACATATCATTTGAAGTTCAAGTGGTATATCTACATCCAAACAGCCTGAAGTACAAATACAGCTACCTACTGAAGAAACAGTGTCTACACAACCTAAAGGCAGTGCCCAATGTTTATCGGTCAAACTTTTCCCATTTACTGAAGTTACAAAAGCGGCTACTGGTGCACCTCTTGCAAAAAAGCTTACGAAGAAGGAAAGATCGCACTGGTAAAACTGAAGGAGCTTTGTTTGCCAGACTGATCAGCAGCTAGCAAAACACCAAGCCTCTGGACTGCACTGACAGGCAGAAAGCCTTACAAGCCAGTCACCGTCAAAGCCAGTTTTAGAAGTACTTAATGAGGCTGTTAAGAATGCTGGAGACACACCATAGTTTATGCGAACAAACTTGGCTACCACATCATACTTCCTATTTAAGCAAGAGATACCACACACTACAGACTGGAGGCCAATGTTAAATGCATTGTTACTTATTTGGAACCAGCACCCAACTTCAAGGTTAACAAGACCAGCAAATGCTCACTAACTTTCTGCAAGAAACTCTACTGGTTAAAAGTATATGGTGCAACACTGAAAGATTCAGCAGTTGAAAATGTGAAGAACTCTCTCACCGTACTCAAATGATGTGCATACATGGCTGATGAAAGCACCGATACAAATGGGTGTCAAGTATTAAGTCACTGTGTGCATTATCTTGATGTCAGTGGTAGGCCAGTAGATGCATTTCTATATGATCTGGTTATAGAAGACACATTGCTGCATCTGTGACAACCCACAACTTAGGCCTGGTCTACACTAGGCTTTTATGTCGACTTTAGCGCCGTTATATCGAATTAACCCTGCACCCGTCCACACCAGGAAGCCATTTAGTTCGACATAAAGCTCTCTTTAAATCGATTTCTGTAATCCTCCCCAACGAGAGGATTAGCGCTAAATTCGACATGGCCATATCGAATTAGGCTAGGTGTGGATGGAAATCGACGGTAATAGCTCCGGGAGCTATCCCACAGTGCACCACTCTGTTGACGCTCTGGACAGCAGTCCGAGCTCGGATGCTCTGACCAGCCACACCCCCGGGAAAATTTGAATTCATTTTCATTTTCCTGTCTGGGCAGTTTGAATCTCAGTTCCTCTTTGGACATCGAGGGGAGCTCAGCAGCAGTGGCAACTATGCAGAGCTCTCCAGCAGAGATGGCCGTGCAATCCAATAGAAAGAGGGCCCCAGCATGGACTGATCGGGAAGTCTTGGATCTCATCGCAGTGTGGGGCGATGAGTCCGTGCTTTCAGAGCTGCGCTCCAAAAGAAGGAATGCTAAGATCTACGAGAAGATCTCCAAAGCCATGGCAGAGAGAGGCTACAGCCGGGATGCAACGCAGTGCCGCGTGAAAATCAAGGAGCTGAGACAAGGCTACCAAAAAACCAAAGAGGCTAACGGACGCTCCGGATCCCAGCCCCACACATCCCGTTTCTACGAGGCACTGCATTC
>NW_020682783.1:0-1162 GCF_002925995.2 Terrapene triunguis
TGGGGCTTCGGGGGGGTGGGAGGTGTTGGCTACAGCAAGCTGTGGGGGGAAGAGGAGCCGGGGAGGTGGGTTTGGGGGGGCAGGTTGGGGTGCCATGGAAGGGGTTGGGGTGCTGGGGGGGAATGATGGGGTGCAGGTTGTGGGGGCAGATGGGTGTTGGGGTGCTTGGGGTGATGGGGAGCAGGGTGCAGGATGTGGGGGTGCAGGGGGTGCCAAGGGAGGCTAAAGTGCAGGGTACAAGATGTGGGGGTACAGAGGGGGATGGGGTGCTGGTGGGAGGATGGGGTGCAGGATGTGGGGATACAGAGGGGTGTTGGAGTGCTGGGGGGGAGGATGGGGTACAGGATGTGGGGGTACTGGGGGAGGAGGGGGCAGGGTACAGGATGTGGGGGTGTAGAGGGGTGGGGTGCTGGGGGATGACAAGGGGCAGGGTGCAGGATGTGGGGATACAGAGGAGTGTTGGGGTGCTGGGAGCATGGGGGCAGTGGGTAGGGTGCAGCATATGGGGCTCCAGGGGGGTGCTGGGGAGGATGGGGTGCAGGATGTGGGGGTACAGAGGGGTGGGGTGCTAGGGAGGATGGAGTGCAGGATGTGCGGGTGCAGGGGAGGATAGGGTATGGGGTTTGGGTGTGGAGGGGGTGGGGTGCTGGGCGGAGGTTGGGGTCCAGGATGGTGGCCAGGCCCTGGGTACTCTGCTCCCTGCCCTCCAGGTGCCTGTGGGGGGGTCTGTGCTCTTGCCAACGTGCTGGGAGCCCCGCTCTGCCAGCTGGAGTGTCTGTGCCAGGAGGGACGCTGGCAGGAGGCCCAGGCCTTGCAGCTCCGGCTCATTGAGCCCAACGCAGCGGTAAGAGACGTTCCCGGGCTGGGGGATACGGGCGCTTCGGCACAGTCCAGCGCAAGGCAGAGCCCCCTGGGCTCCAGGGCCTCCGAGCAGAGCCGCTCCCAGGGGCACAAGACAGCAGTTTTCCTTGGTCTGGTGTGTAGGCAGCAGGTCGGGACTGAGGGGCACCAGCAGAGCTGGGGGGGATCCCAGAGCCGGGCTAGCAGGGGGCTGTGGGTCGGGGTGCAGGGGATGGGCAGAGCTGGGGGAGCCCTGGCTGAGCTAGCAGGGGGCTGTGGGTTGGGATTGAGATGGGGGGATCCCAGGGCCGGGCTAGCAGGG
>NW_020682784.1:0-1365 GCF_002925995.2 Terrapene triunguis
CCCTAATAACTAGGACAGTGTCTACAATAACACCAACACTGGCCTAGCTTGCTGTATTAGCTCAGCATTGCAAAGGCAAGCTATCTCCCACTTTTATCTGCTTTTTACCATTTCAAACAGAAACTCACCTTTACTCACTAATACCCAGGAGAGCCTCTGTTTGTTAGGGCTCTGTACCTGCCTAGCCCAGTTGTTACAGTATCCAAAGTGTGATAGCGAAAACGTTGGATCTTTGTTTCATACTTACGAGAGCATTTTCTAGAGATGGGCTTGAACCAAATCCATGGATCTAAATGCTCCTGAGTGCTGGAAAAATGTTGATCTGGAGGAGGACTTTACAGCTTGTCCCTAGTTTTCCCCCCTCTGCCACTCCTCCCCCCCAATTTGTATCATGAGATTCTCTGTTTATTTGCAAAGTTTAATAAATGAATTTACATTTTAAGTCCTTTGATAGAGCAGTTTCTTTAGTGTTGCTTTGATTAAAGTGTTTTTTCAAAGTGTAGGATGATCTGAGACGTCTGAAAATATCCTTTAAAACTGGAAAAGTTGGAGGTTTTTTTTCTTTGCTTTCACTGAGTGAATTTTTGCTAATGTTATGCTGTGTTTCCTATTACAGCAATTCATATGCCTTGGCTATCACTTAAACCTTATATTACTGGTAATATTACACTGAATCTCCAGATGGCGCTCTCTGTATGCCTGAAAATTAATCTGAGGCTTGGACATTAGATGAATTACATACAGTTATGGTAGAGTCTGTTGAAAGAATAACTGTTAAGCAAATGTTTTATTTCTTTTCTTACAGAGAGCAGAAAGACCCAATCTTTCTGAGGGACAAAGTTACACAAAAACATTCCAAAGAACAATTTGAGACAGCTCAAAAAATAGAACAGGAATATAGCAAGTACTTCACAGGTTAGTATTTACCGTAATCATCATTTCAGTAAGAATACAGTAGCAGGTCGTTCCACTTAAACTATGTTTCAAAAGAGCCTTTAGTACATAGCAGGTTTTTTGTGTTTTTTCTCTCCCTTGGTTCCGGTCATGTTTGTGCTCTGATTCTTTTTAAAGAGAGAATATATATATATATATATATATATATATATATATATATATATATATATATATTTTTTTTTTAAAAAGTCACAGGTGCTTAGTCTATAACAGGGGTGGGCAAACTTTTTGGCCTGAGGGCCGCATCAGATTTCAGAAATTGTATGGAGGGCTGGTTAGGGGAGGCTGTGCCTCCCCAAACAGCCAGGCATGGCCCAGTCCCCGCCCCCTATCTGACCCTCCCCCCCGCTTCTCGCCCCCTGATCTCCCCCCGAGACCCCTGCCCATCCACTCCTCCTGCTCTCTGTTCCC
>NW_020682785.1:0-1128 GCF_002925995.2 Terrapene triunguis
AAAATATAAAGATAGGTTAAAATCGAGAACAGGGCAGGAAAAGGGAATAGAAAGCCCCTTTGCAAAGGGCGAAGATAGGCAGCACGTGGGTGAGTCAGAGAGAGAGAGAGAGAGAGAGAGAGAGAGAGAGATCTTACCCTTGTGGCTGTTCCTGGGGAAAGAGGGAGCTCCCAAGGCTCCTGCTTTGAGCAGGGGGTTGGACTAGAACCTCGTGAGATCCCTTCCACCCTGAGATTCTATGATTCTATGCAGGCTCACAACCCCTCAGGCTAGTTATTGCCGCCTTTGGATTGGACCATTCAGATGCTGTTCTACAGCTGCCCATAGAATACATTTTCCTGAACCAATCCTATAGTCCCAAGATTTTTAAACAAGAGCCATCTCCCTCCCCTCCCCTCACTACCCCTTCCCCCCCTTTAATTGCCTTATTCTAATCTAAAAAAAACAGAGCATCTTTCCCTCCATGAAGCACTTTTACATGGGTGCTTTAATAAAGGTTAAAACCATGAGCCCTTAGTAACAAACAGTTTTTAAAAGTTTTTCCCCTATGTCTTAGACTAGCATTGGTCATTTTTTACTGAGGACAATTTGAAGCTACAGCAAAGCCACTGTTAGCAAAAACAGCATCTGTGACTTAGTGGATCAGAGACAAGAGGGCTGCTTCTTCCCCCACTTTTTAATATAACTTTTACTTGCTTGTGTTAAGTTTTGTACATGAATAAAGCTCTGTTTTATAATCACTTGAAAAGACAGGCCTATATGAAGAAACAGCCCTTTATTTATAGGTGTTTTAATAAAAAATGAGCATGCAGAAACACCCCAGGGTTATAGAATCATAGAATATCAGGGTTGGAAGGGACCTCAAGAGGTATCTAGTCCAACCCCCTGCTCAAAGCAGGACCAATTCCCAACTAAATCATCCCAGCCAGGGCTTTGTCAAGCCTGACCTTAAAAACCTCTAAGGAAGGAAATTCCACCACCTCCCTAGGTAACCCATTCCAGTGCTTCACCACTCTCCTAGTGAAAAAGTTTTTCCTAATATCCAACCTAAACCTCCCCCACTGCAACTTGAGACCATTACTCCTTGTTCTGTCATCAGGTACCACTGAGAACAGTCTAGATCCATCC
>NW_020682786.1:0-1048 GCF_002925995.2 Terrapene triunguis
AGACGCCTCTCCAGCTCCAAGACCTCCCGCTCCAACTGCCCCATCAGCGCACCCCTCCGCCGGCTGGCGCCCCGGGCGTAGTTCCGGCAAAAGAGCCGTGCGCGGACCTTCCCCACATCCCACCACCGCCGCGCCGAGGGAAAGGCGCGCCGCTGCTCCCGCCAGGTCCGCCAGAACTCCCGGAAGGTAGCCACGAAGTCCACATCCTCCAGCAAACTATTATTAAAATGCCAATAGGCCGGCCCTGGCCGCTCAGAACTGAGAGAGGCCGTCACGGACACCAAATGGTGATCCGAGAACGGGGCTGGCCGGACGCTGGAGGCATGGGCCTGCGCCAGATGAAAGCGGGACAAATAAATCCGGTCCAACCGGGAGTGGTGCGACCGGTCATCCTCCACCTGGACATAGGTGAAGGTGGTATCGTCGTCCGGGTGGTGGTCGCGCCAGACGTCCACCAGGGAGTGATGGTCTACAATCTCCCTGAGGACGCCCGCGGCCGCCTGGGAAGACTCAATCCCGGAGCGGTCCCGGTCCTCGAGGGTGGTGTTAAAGTCCCCGCCCAGGACCAGGCACTCGCAAGGATCCAGAGTGCGGAGGAAGGCCGCCGCCCTCTGAAAGAAAGGCACACGGTCCGGGCCCTTGTTCGGGGCATAAACGTTGACTAAATTTAGAACCAGCCCTTCCACACGGGCCCGGACGTGCAGTAGGCGGCCTGGCACTACCTCGGCAACCCCTAGCACCTCAGGCCGCAGCCCCGGGGAGAACAGGGTGGCCACCCCAGCCGAGTGGGCGCTGAGGTGGCTAAAATAAACTCCGTCTCCCCACTCCAGCCGCCAGCTAGCCTCGAGGGCCGGAGCCGTGTGGGTCTCCTGCAGGAAAATCACAGAGTACCCCCCCTCCCGAAGGAAGGAGAGCACCTGGCACCTGCGGAGACCCACCCTACAGCCCCGGGCATTCAACGATGCAAAGGTGGTGACTGTCATATCGAGGGCTGGGGCAAATCCTCACAGGCAGAGGGATCGACAGCCTCCAGCGGGCCCCGCAAGAT
>NW_020682787.1:0-1157 GCF_002925995.2 Terrapene triunguis
AATATATTGATTTCAATTACACCACAGAATACAAAATGTACAGTGCTCACTTTATATTATTTTGATTACAAATATTTGCACTGTAAAAATGATAAACAAAAGAAATAGTATTTTTCAATTCACCTCATACAAGTACTGTAGTGCAATCTCTATCGTGAAAGTGTATCGCAAGATATTTATGTGCCAGATGTGCTAAAGATTCAAATGTCCCTTCATGCTTCAACTACCATTCTAGATCCATGCTGATGACGGGTTCTGCTCGATAATGATCCAAAGCAGAGCAGACGGATGCATGTTCATTTTCATCATTTGAGTCAGATGCCACCAGCAGAAGGTTGATTTTCTTTTTTGGTAATTCGGGTTCTGTAGTTTCCGCATCTGTGTGTTGTTCTTTTAAGACTTCTGAAAGCATGCTCGACACCTCGTCCCTCTCAGATCTTGGATGGCAATTCAGATTCTTAAACCTTGGGTCGAGTGTGTAGCTATTTTTAGAAATCTCACATTAATACCTCCTTTGCATTTTGTCAAATCTGCAGTGACAGTGTTCGTAAATCAAACGTGTACTGAGTCATCATCCGAGACTGCTATAACATGAAAAATATGGCAGAATGCAGGTAAAACAGCAGGGAACGTACAATTCTCCCCCAAGGAGTTCAGTCACAAATTTAATTAACGAACATCATCAGCATGGAAGCATGTCCTCCGGAATGGTGGCTGAAGCATGAAGGGGCATATGAATGTTTAGCATATCTGACACGTTAAATACCTTGAAATGCCGACCACAAAATTGCCATGCGAACGCCTGTTCTCACTTTCAGGTGACATTGTAAATAAGAAGCAGGCAGCAGTATCTCCTGTAAATGTAAACAAACATGTTTGTCTTAGCAATTGGCTGAAAGAGAAGTAGGACTGAGTGGACTTGTAGGCTCTAAAGTTTTACATTGTTTTGTTTTTGAGTGCGGTTATGTAACAAAAAAAAAATCTACATTTCTAAGTTACACTTTCACGATAGAGATTGCACTACAGTATTTGTATGAGGTGAATTGAAAAATACTATTTCTTCTATCATTTTTACAGTGCAAATATTTGTACTAAAAATAATATAAAGTAAGCACTGTACATTTTGTATTCTGTGGTGTAATTGAAATCAATATATT
>NW_020682788.1:0-2353 GCF_002925995.2 Terrapene triunguis
ATATGGAGACAAGTGCTGGGCACACCATTTGTGCTGAGCAGTGTCCCCCCCTATATGTGCTCCCCATCTCATGAGGAATAATCTGAAGTTATAGTAATGGCAGGAGGTTGGGTGAAGGGAACTCCTGCACATACTTTGGACAGGTCCTTCCACCAACCGAGTCAACCCAATACTCAATGAGGGACAGATACGATCTTGTCTAGACTGCGCTTGTTCTGAGCCATCCCTGGAAGCAGAAACGATGTAACTTGGCATGCTGCGTCACAAAAGGTACACACTGCCATGTGTCTTAACAAATGTCTTAACCAGACAATTTCTTGACAGTCTGTGGACTTAATTCAAATAAGTGTGGTTTGTTAGTATCAAATCTGTACCTGGTATGGTAAGCTTTGGCTTTTATGGCACCCAGAGAAAATCCTATGAATCCAGTTGCAGTGGGGTTAAAGTGGATTTTTTTTTGGTGGTTTAGCTCAACTCCTAACATGTGGAAAAGGGACACAGCTGTTTTTACTATAGAGACAACTTTGCTGTAAGAGTGGCCACTGAACAGACAACCATGAAGGAATGGAAAGAACCATCCCAGGTCAATGAAGTAGTAGCTACTACTACCAGGGCCTTCAAGAATACCCTCCGAGCAGAAGAAACTGATGGGAAGCACAATACTGCAAGTGATCCTGGTTGACTATTAAACAAAGAGAACATCACATGGGAGGGGTAAGTCACGATGCAAAAATACTCATCCTCAAGATCAAACCTAAAAACCAATCCCTAGAATACAGCAATGGAAAAATACCAGCAAGTGTCACCATCCTGAATTTCTGCATTTGCACAAAGGTGTTTAAGGGCTGGAGATCGAAATAAATTGCTCTCCATCCAGAGGGTTTTTTTGGACCAGAATTCCTTCCCTCTGTGCTCGACTCAAACAGCTTCTATAACCCCTACACATGACAGAAATGACTTCTAGTCTCAGCAAATGCGCATGAGATGGGTCCCTGCAAAGGAACAAAGAAGGAGGGTGAGCTGGGGAGATGGAGATTAAATGTACGGCATAACCTGAGGTTATAAACTCCAAACCCATTTCTCAACAACCAAGGCATTAGGCAGAGGTATGTAAACAGAAATTGAGTTATTGGCTAAAGGTAATAATTTTAATCTGCACATTTATATATGTAGGTGATATCGTCGCTGGGGTCGATTGGAACCTTCCAAGACTATCTAGCAAAGTCTCATTTACTCGCAGTGCCACTTGATAGAAGGCTGTTATGTGTAGAATGTCTAACAGCTTACGATGGGACTCTTCAACCTACTCCAAGTAGATCTCGACTTAGGCAATTGGTTTCAATAGCTCTTGAAACAGTTTGGCACAGTCTGTCAGAGAAGTTGGGGGAGGCATCACAGCCTCATCTGGTGAAGATAAGGAGATATTAGTTAGCAGAGTGTCCTCCCTGTCTGCTTCTGCCCTCAAAAAGACTCTTCCTGTGCTTGAGGCAGAAAAGATGGAACAGAAAAGCATTTCCCTCGGTGATCCCCACGAGAAAGGCAAGGAGCTCTTGAAAACTGTTGGTGACATGGATCCCAGAGAACGCACTTTTCGTTTTATCACTGAAAAGATCAGCTTATTCTAAAGGGAGGTCCTTGATGGTGTTTTGGACCTCCCTCGGGAAACCAGAAGAGTGAAGCCATGAGTCCCTATGCATCATGAGTCCGGTGGCCAAGGAATGGGTACTTCTGAGGGCATTATGTGCCAAAAAATTAAGAATTCTGCACACAATATTTTAAAATTCTGCAAGTTTTATTTGTCAATAAATAAATGCAGGGGATCCAGCAGAGCAGTGGGGAGCTTGGGGCAATGGCTGCATAAAGGTAGGAGATCACTTTGCAGCTCCCTCACCCTCCAGACACAGACTCAGTGGTGAGGCTACACCTGACCCTGACACAGCACAAGGCCTGGGCTTCCCCAGAAACATCCTGGGACCCTGCCTGTCTCCCCACTGTGAGGCAGGTGTCTCCAGATGCAGGGGTTGAGAAAGTCCGGCACGGTGGGGTTTGCGTATGGAGAGCTAGGGGGTTCTGGGTGTACTAGTGAGGCTTAAAGGGGGTGTCTGGGTATGGGAGGTCTGGATGGACGGATGGGGGAGCAGCTCCCTGTAGTGACCTCTCCCCTCACAGTTGAGGAGTGATGGGGGTAGGAAGAAGGGGAGGATGCTGAGCTTCCGGTAGCCGGGGGGAGGTTTCTGGGGGTGGGTCTGAGACAGCTCCAGCCACTCCTTGCAGGGGAAGAGAAAGTCCCGTCCTCTCACAGAAGAGGATGCAGTGTCAGCTGGAGGGCCAACTTTGCCACTAATTTTCCTTC
>NW_020682789.1:0-2235 GCF_002925995.2 Terrapene triunguis
GCCCCGCTCCGCCCCGCCGCTGGGGGTCCGGGGGCAGCGAGCCCAGCCCGGCGGGTCCCGCGGGGCTCGGACTGGCGCGGGGCTCCCTTGTGCCCGGCGCTGCACGGCCACGGGGCGGGGCCAGCCCGGCCCCCGCCGCCCGGGAGGTCCCTGCGCCCCCGGCTGCCGGTCCTGGCTTTGTCCCGCCCCCTGGACGGGGGCTGGTGCCCGTGAGATGGGGAGGGGGCCCCGCGACCCGTAGCCAGGGGCCCGGCAGCCCCATGGGGCAGTGGAGCCCAGCGCAGGGGGGCCTGGGCTCTGTTGCCCGCGAGCCTGGCCCGTGGGACTCCCTCCTGCCACCTATGTAGATCGGAAACTCCCTGGGGACCGGGTCGCATCTGTGCGCGTACAGCGCCTGGCGCGGGGGATCGATGCCGTCCCGGCCCGATCCCTGGGGCTGCGGGCTGGGGGGTGACTCTCTCTAGTGTCAGTCGCAGCTGGCAGCCCCATGGCAGGGACTGTGGGCTTGGCGCTGCCGGCCCTTGGTCTGAGCTGGGGGCCTGCAGCGTGGCGCTAAGGGCTGCTGGGCTGGGCCCCAGGGCGTGCTGGGACCCCGTCGCTCCTGGCCTGCGGGAGGCTGGAGTCCCGCAGCTGGTTCAGGGAGGAGACCGCAGCCCTGGACCGTTGGGGCTCGGCTTATTTAGCAGCTTGAGCCGTTTTCTCCCACTCCTGGGTCCAGAGGTGCCGCTGGTGTATAGTGCCCCTCCCTGGGCCTTGTTGGGCGCTAATAGACGCTGTCCCTGCAGGACTCCCGGGACCCCGCAACCAGCTGCTTCCCTGAACTCTCCTCCCCAGTCCCTGCTGTCCCACATAGGAGTCGCTGGGGGCCTGACACTGAAATGCAGCCACCTCTGGGGTGGGATGTGGCAGCTGTTTTAACACTCCCCAAAGACCCCTGGGGGGTGGGGCTGGAAATGCTATTAATTGAGTCTCCCTGTGTTTTTATCCTGGGGATCAGTGTCAGAAATCTGGACTTCCAGGGCCCCGATCGTGGCAGCGTCCCTTGGCATGGGGGGCATCATCTCTGGGGCGCTGTTAGGTTGGGTACATGCCATGTCTATCAGGCTGTGCCGAATCCCAAAGGCGGAGCCGTCCTTCCATCCCAGGCCCCTGGCCTCGGCATTTGGGCAGAGAGAGCCGCAGGCCGCATGAGCGTCCCGGCTTCCCACCTCTGAGCTCACGGTCTCCCAGCCCCTCGGTTTGCATTTTGAGCCCCGGCGCCGGCGCAGCCCCGGGAGCCTGGGGTAAACCCCGCCTCTCCTGCTGCTGCCCGGCTCAGATGGACCTGACCGGCTCGCGGTGGGGGCCAGTTTCGGAGGCTTCTGGTGCATTTCGCAGCGGAAACGCTGCTGAGCTGTAGCCCTCGGGCAGGTGCTGGGCTCGTCGGGGCGCTTGAACCCCGCAGCTCCAGGGCGGCTCCCCGAGGCCACTCGAGCGACCCCCTCCCATTGCGGGAGAAGACACGTCCCCTCCCTTGACCTGGGCGCCTCTTTAGCTCGCCCAGGGGAAGGACGGGAGCCAGGATCCTGGGTCTCGCCCTAGCTCCGGGATTGGGGGTCTAGTGGTTAGAGCAGGGGGCTGGAGCCAGGACTCCTGGGTTCTCTCCGCAGCTCTGACTCACTGTGTGCCGTCCGACTAACCCCCTTCTGTGTCTGTGATCCCGTCTGTAGCCCGGGGGTAGCAGTGAGGGTCCCTGTGCCCAGGAGCCGAGCCCGCCAGGCACGGGCCTGAGCTCATACCCCGGCAGGGAGGAACCAGGTCTCTGTGCCAGGGCCCTAGGCCCTGCCCCGGGGGCCATGGGGGCTGTTCACCCTGCTGAGGCGGGACCCTCCTTCCCCTCTTCCAGGTGTGGGCTAGTATCGGCTGCGGCGAACTCGCAGCTGCGAAGGACGGAGACGCCGGCGCTTCCCGGGCGAGGGTGCCTGGCCATGAGCGCAGGAGGGCAGCGTGCGCGCACTTAACGCCAGCATGTTCGCAGCCATGAGCAGGTAGGAGCCGGGCCTGGCCCCCGCGCGGGGGCCCGGTGGGGATTAAAGGAGCCAGCAGCTGTTTGCCTTCTCGCTGCAGGGCCCGGGCAGTGGTTAGTAGGTCAGGCGCGGCCGGGGATTAACCGGGGGGGGATTACAGGTCTGGGGGAGCATGGGGATGAGAACATGCAGGCTTCTGATGCCTCTCACTCCCAACCCGCAGCCCCCT
>NW_020682790.1:0-4133 GCF_002925995.2 Terrapene triunguis
TATTTAGCTTGGACACTCTGGTTCTCTTCTCCAAGACGCAAGGAAGAGCTCTGAGAAGTGTGAATGCTTACGCCTTCCACCAGCAGAAATTGCTCCAATAAAAGATGTTACCTCACCTACCTTGTCTCCCTTAAAATCTTGACAAGTCTTGCAGGACAGGAAACCCATTTCCCACCCAAATTTACTCTTCAAGTATTCTTCTGTGGTCTGTGTCTGGTAACCATGTACATGTAGACAACAATTGCTTTTGTACAGAGAGGGGAAATGACTGGCCTGAGATCACACAGCTGCTCAGAGGAACAGAACTCAGGTGTACTGAGTCCCAGTCCCTTAGTCATGTTGCAATGACTGAGGAAGGATGTGCCATTCAGTCGAACCCCATGCACTGCTACAGATTAGGGACTGAATGGCTAGGCAGCAGTTCAGCAGAAAAGGACCTAGGGGTTACAGTGGATGAGAAGCTGGATATGAGTCAATAGTGTGCCCTTGTTGCCAAGAATCCGGGTGCTGGCAGACGTGGGGCTGGCAGACTTGGGGCTGCATTGCTACACAGCAGCAGCCCCTTGCCTTTTGGTAGAAGATGGTATATTACGATTGGTATCCATCGTCATCGTATTGCAGTGGCTGTCAATCATGGGCACCTGGGCAGACATGCTCAGTCCTAGCGAAAAGTCTTGACGATGATGATGGCTATCAATCGTAGTATGCTATTTTCTGCCAAGCGCCCAGTATTTTCTGCCAAGCACCCAAAAGATGCCGAGGGCTATCAGTCATGCTGCACCGTCGGCTGCCAGCTTAAGATGTAAAAAATAGATTTGTTCTGTATTCATTTGCTTCCCCCTCCCTCCCTGAAATCAACGGCCTGCTAAACCCAGGCTTTTGAGTTCAATCTTTGGGGGGCCATTCTGTGTGACAGTTGTTTGTGTTTCTTCCTGATGCACAGCCACCTTTGTTGATTTTAATTCCCTGTACCTGTACGCCATGTCGTCACTCGCCCCTCCCTCCCTCCCTCCGTCAGATACTAGATTCGCGCCTTTTTTCAGACCAGACGCCATAGCTAGCACTGGGATCATGGAGCCCGCTCAGATCACCGCGGCAATTATGAGCACTATGAACACCACGCGCATTGTCCTGGAGTATATGCAGAGCCAGGACATGCCAAAGCAAAACCAGGTCCAGCCGAGGAGGCGATTGCAGCACGGCGACGAGAGTAATGAGGAAATTGACATGGACATAGACCTCTCACAAGGCACAGGCCCCAGCAATGTGGAAATCATGGTGTTACTGGGGCAGGTTCATGCCATGGAATGCCGATTCTGGGCACGGGAAACAAGCACAGACTGGTGGGACTGCATCGTGCTGCAGGTGTGGGACGATTCCCAGTGGCTGCGAAACTTTCGCATGCGTAAAGGCACTTTCATGGAACTTTGTGACTTGCTTTCCCCTGCCCTCAAGCGCCAGAATACCAGGATGAGAGCAGCCCTCACAGTTGAGAAGCGAGTGGCGATAGCCCTGTGGAAGCTTGCAACGCCAGACAGCTACTGGTCAGTCAGGAATCAATTTGGAGTGGGCAAATCTACTGTGGGGGCTGCTGTGATCCAAGTTGCCAGAGCAATGAAAGACCAGATGATATCAAGGGTAGTGACTCTGGGAAACGTGCAGGCCATAGTGAATGGCTTTGCTGCAATGGGATTCCCAAACTGTGATCGGGCGATAGACGGAACCCATATCCCTATCTTGTCACCGGAGCACTAAGCCACCAAGTACATAAACCACAAGAGGTACTTTTCAATGCTGCTGCAAGCCCTGGTGGATCACAAGGGACGTTTCACCAACATCAACGTGGGATGGCCGGGAAAGGTACATGATGCTCGCGTCTTCAGGCACCCTGGTCTGTTTTGAAAGCTGGAGGAAGGGACTTTCTTCCCGGACCAGAAAATAACCGTTGGAGATGTTGAAATGCCTATCGTGATCCTTGGGGACCCAGCCTACCCCTTAATGCCATGGCTCATGAAGCTGTACACAGGCAGCCTGGACAGTAGTCAGGACCTGTTCAACTACAGGCTGAGCAAGTGCCGAATGGTGGTGGAATGTGCATTTGGACGTTTAAAAGCGTGCTGCCGCAGCTTACTGACTCGCTCAGACCTCAGCGAAAAGAATATCCCCATTGTTATTGCTGCTTGCTGTGTGCTCCACAATATCTGTGAGAGTAAGGGGGAGACATTTATGGCGGGGTGGGAGGTTGAGGCACATTGCCTGGCCGCTGATTACATGCAGCCAGACACCAGGGCGGTTAGAGGAGCACAGCAGGGCGCGGTGCACATCAGAGAAGCTTTGAAAACGAGTTTTGTGACTGGCCAGGCCACGGTGTGAAACTTCTGTTTGTTTCTCCTTGATGAACCCTCCGCCCTCCCCCCCCCACCCGGTTCATTCTACTTCCCTGTAAACCAACCACCCCACCCTCCTCTCCCCCCTTCGAGCACTGCTTGCAGAGGCAATAAAGTCATTGTTACTTCACATTCATGCATTCTTTATTAATTCATCACACAACTAGGGGGATAATTGAAAAGGTAAACCGGGATGGGTGGGGGAGGAGGGAAGGAAAAGGACACACTGCAGTTTAAAACTTTAACTCTTATTAAAGGCCAGCCTTCTCATGCTCGGGCAATCATCTGGGGTGGAGTGTCTGGGTGGCCATAGGCCCCCCCACCGTGTTCTTGGCGTCTGGGTGAGGAGGCTATGGAACTTGGGGAGGAGGGCTGTTGGTTACACAGGGGCTGTAGCGGCGGTCTCTGCTCCTGCTGCCTTTCCTGCAGCTCAACCATACACTGGAGCATATCAGTTTGATGCTCCAGCAGCCGGAGCATCGACTCTTGCCTTCTCTCTGCAAGCTGACGCTACCTATCCTCTTCAGCCCGCCACTTGCTCTGTTCATCCCGCGATTCAGCCCGCCACCTCTCCTCTCGTTCATACTGTGCTTTTCTGTAGTCTGACATTGACTGCCTCCATGCATTCTGCTGTGCTCTGTCAGCGTGGGAGGACATCTGAAGCTCCGTGAACATATCATCCCGCGTCCGCCGTTCTCTCCTTCTAATCTTCACTAGCCTCTGTGAAGGAGAAACATTTGCAGCTGGTGGAGGAGAAGGGAGAGGTGGTTAAAAAAGACACATTTTAGAGAACAATGGGTACACTCTTTCACGTTAAATTTTGCTGTTCACATTACACAGCACATGTGCTTTCGTTACAAGGTCTCATTTTTCCTCTTATATTGAGGGCCTGCCGGTTTGGTGTGAGAGATCACTCACGCAGTGCCAGGCAAAAGATTTCGGCTTGCAGGCAGCCATGGTAAGCCACAGTCTTTTGGCTTTTTTAATCTTCTTAACATGTGGGAATGGTTTCAAACAGCAGCGCCCTCATTTCCCATATCAAGCACCCATTGGGTTGGCCATTTAAAATGGGTTTGCAATGTAAAAGGAGGGGCTGCGGTTTCTGGGTTAACATGCAGCACAAACCCAACTACTCCCCTCCACACACACCCAATTATCTGGTATGATCACTTCACCCCTCCCCCCCACCGCGTGGCTAACAGCGGGGAATATTTCTGTTCAGCAGAGGAGGAAGGGGCACCTCTGAATGTCCCCTTAATAAAATCGCCCCATTTCAACCAGGTGACCGTGAATGATATCACTCTCCTGAGGATAACAAAGAGCGATAAGGAATGGATGTTGTCTGCATGCCAGCAAACACCGGGACCATACGCTGCCATGCTTTGTTATGCAATGATTCCAGACTACGTGCTACTGGCCTGGCGTGGTAAAGTGTCCTACCATGGCGGACGGGATAAGGCAGCCCTCCCCAGAAACCTTTTGCAAAGGCTTTGGGAGTACATGAAGGAGAGCTTTCTGGAGATGTCCCTGGAGGATTTCCGCTCCATCCCCATACACGTTAACAGACTTTTCCAGTAGCTGTACTGGCCGCGATTGCCAGGGCAAATTAATCATTAATCATTAAACACGCTTGCTTTTAAACCATGTGTAATATTTACAAAGGTACACTCACCAGAGGTCCCCTGTGAGCCCACAGGGTCTTGGGTGAGTTCGGGGGTTACTGGTTCCAGGTCCAGGGTGATAAAC
>NW_020682791.1:0-1064 GCF_002925995.2 Terrapene triunguis
TCTAGCCCAGGGAACAGCCTCACTCCACCATGGTTGGGCTGGTTCCCTGATTTTTTTGCTTCTGTGGAAACACTTCCAATGGCCTTTCCCCTTCCCCGTCCTGCACATGCTGCCCTGGTTGGGCAGATCCCATCTGTCCAGGGTTTGCCCCTGTCACCTCCACCTTTCCACTCGGGATTTAGAGTAATCCAACAAATCCCCTTCTTTTATTAGCATTGTGTACAGGCCCCACTCAGGGACCAGCCCCATTGTGCCAGGTGCCGTCCACATACAGAACAAACAGACACTCTCTGTCCCACAGAGCTGCAATCTGCCTGCTTCCCGTCTCCCGGCAGGAACCGCTCTTTGCTACGGCTTGGACCTGCTTCCACTGCTCCCTGGGGGATTGGCAGTTTCACTGGCTCAGGCTGCGCTGCTCCTTGCTGCCTCATCCGAGCCAGCTCAGACACCGTCTAGGGCTCTTCTGAAAAGTCTTTGTGTAAAATCCCAACGATTAGATGTGTCGCTTTGTTCCCCCCCTCCCACCATTGTTATTTGTTTGTACTGCCACTGGCTGCACAGCCGTCAGTCTGAGCCCGGGACCCCATTCTGCTAGGCACTGCACAGCCACACAAAGCTCTCCCTGCCCCAAAGAGCTTCCACTGAGTAATCGTATCGATCCCACAGGCCCAATGCTCTGCTCCTTCCCACAGGGTCTTAGAACATTTTCAATGTGTTTCTGGGCCTCTGAACCTTTTAATAAAATCACGTCTCTGGGTGAGTTACGGCTTTGCTCCTTCCCCACCCACTGGGAGCGTCCTGAATGCAGCCAAACAGCTGTTTGTTGTGGCCGGCAGAAGGCCCTGGGAGGGAGGGGGCGGAGTTGGTTAGCGGGAGATGGGCTGGGGGGAGGGTGGAGCTTGGCTGCCAGTGGGTGCTAAGCACCCGCTAATTTTTCCTCATGGGTGCTCCAACCCTGGAGCACCCATGCAGTCAGCACCTATGATCCCCTCCCCCAAAACAAAATTCCTAGAGATCTTGGGTGCATCTCTCAATGTTGTAAATGTTACTAGCTTCTGTGGGTG
>NW_020682792.1:0-5063 GCF_002925995.2 Terrapene triunguis
GACTGAGAGGGGACATAACAGTTTTCAAGTACATAAAAGATTGTTACAAGGAGGAGGGAGAAAAATTGTTCTTCTTAACCTCTGAGGATAGGACAAGAAGCAATGGGCTTAAATTGCAGCAAGGGCAGTTTAGGTTGGACATTAGAAAAACTTCTTAACTGTCAGAGTGGTTAAGCACTGGAATAAATTGCCTAGGGATGTTGTGGAATCCCCACCATTGGAGATTTTTAAGAGCAGGTTGGACAAACACCTGTCAGGGGTGGTCTAGAGAATACTTAGTCCTGCCATGAGTGCAGGGGACTGGACTAGATGACCTCTTGAGCTCCCTTCCAGTTCTATGATTCAATGATAATCTAACCCCCTAGACCCCCACTCCCATCCCATTGCCAGAGACAGAAATGAGAAGTTCTCTAACACATCAGAGGGGTGAGATTCTGGAACAACCTCCCAATAGGAGTTGTGGGGGGCAAACAACTTAATTAGTTTTAAGGGAGAGCTGGACAAATATATGTGTGGGATTGTATGATGGGGTTACTTGTGATGGGGAGCAGGGCAGCCCTGACAGTCCCTTCTGGTTCATCTCTGATGTTCTAAAAGTTCATGATTCAGGGTTTCAGCTGGTCTCCTGCAAAGATCAGGAGGATTCCTCTCCCCCAAAATGTGTTCTGGTTTTTGGGAGGAAGTGGTTGTTTGTTTTTTGTTATTCTCTTCTTCCTCTGAAGAATGAGGGATCAGCATCAACAGCTGGAGCTGGGATGCTGGGGGGCAGGTCAACGCTCTGAAGTGGCACCGAGCTTTCTCTCTCGGGTGCTGGGCTGGCTGGTTCTTGCTCACATGGTCAGGGTCTAACTGATCGCCATGTGTGGGGTGGGGAAGGAATTTCCCCCCAGCTCAGATTGGCAGTGACCTTGGGAGGGTTTTGCCTTCCCCTGCAGCATGTGGGTGCGGGTCACTTGCCAGGATTAGCTGGGTGTATCTCACTTAATCATTTCCCTGCAATTGTGGGGGCCTCAGGCACTGGTGTCCCTCGGTCCCTCCTGTTCTCTGCCTGTGGCACATCATAGTTTAGCCTCCTGAGGGCTGTCCTACTTTGCTCTAATTTCAGTTGCTGGGTGGTGTTGGTGGCCTCTGATCTACAGAAGGTCAGACTAGAGATCTGCTGGTTCCCCTCTAGTCTTAAACCCTAACCCAGGACTCCAGACTCCCAGCCCCCCTGCTGTAACCCACTCAATCCCACTCCTCTCCCAGTGCTAGGGATAGAAACCAGGAGTGCTGACTACTCTTTCTCCACCCTCTCTAAACCACTAGACCCAACTGGAGTCCAGGAGTCCTGGCTCCCAGTCCAACTCTCTGACCAGTAGACCATGCACTCACTGCCTGTGCTGTGTCAATTCATTAACAGAGGCTGTCCATCGCTGTGGTGTTTCCATCCAGTATCTTTCACGGGAGTTAGAGCCATTTAATAAATCATACAGACCAGAGTGCAAATCCCTTGGTGGAATTAGCTTGTGTTGATGTCTGAACTCTTCTTGCTCTGGGTATTGATGACATGGGCCGCTGGGGGAGCCAATTAAAGAACTGAGCTGAGTTTTCTGCCAGTTCCTGCTTGAAAAGTTGGAGCCAGGCAATTAAAAGTAAATGTTAACTCATCTCCTGAGAGAGCGGAGTTCAGATCTCAGTGCTAGGACAGGGGTGGGGGCTGTGGGTCAGGACTGGGGGGCTCGGGCAGAAGCGGGAGCTGAATCTCCAGGGTTCATTCAGCTTTGGTGTCTCTGCTAAACCGAAGACTGCCAGTCTGTAGCCAGAGGACTGCTGAAGGGTCCCCTTGGTTTGAAAAGGCTGCCTGGTGTTGCTGCAGATACGGCCTGAGGACACTGCGCCCCACAGGGGTGGAACAAGCCTCCCCCAGGAGTCTGGCTCAGCTGGACTCACTGCAAGGAGCCCCAGAGAGAGACAGGGATCGTTGGCGCCCCAAGGCCCAGGTTCAGAGTCGTGGAAGCCTGGCCCCATGGAGCTGTGTGGATTCTTGGGGCCAGCCCAGTAACGGAAAACTCCCAGGAGATTGGGCATAGGCGACCCCATGACAGCGCCGCAGCCAGATCAGCCCTTCTCACAGAAAATGAGTCGGCAGACCCCTCCCCGCACCCCGGTAACCATTAGCCCAGGGGTCAGAGCGCCTCCCCCGGTTCAAGCCCCCTACCCCCAGTTCAAGCCCCCCTCTGCATGATGTGGGCAGAAACTTGTCCGCAGCTCCCCTACGGTGCAGGGGAGTGCCCTGACCACTGGCATTGGGCTGTGCACAGGGGCTGGCTCTCAGTCTCTCCTGTTCCACTTTGTATGAAGCAGTCGTTGGCTCAGGAACTTGAGCTTGACTTTCCCCCTCCCGGCTGGGTGCCCTGACCACTGGCCCATAGAGTCAGTCCCACCAGCTCGCTGCTGTGTGATTATTTGACACCCAGTGGAACAGCTTCCACAGGAGGCTGAGAAAGACCCAGATCAGACCTCCCCACTCCCTCCATCACCCAGCAGGCAGGGCCCTAGCATGGGCGAGCTGGAGCCAGGTCTCTGGTCCACATCAGGCAGAGTGAGGATCTGAACCTGGGTCTCCCCCATCCCGGGTGAGCGCTCCAGCTATTGAGCTCTAGAGAACGCAGGAGCGTCCCCTCCTCCTCCGCTGCCTGTGTTTGTGAGGCGCCCGAGCCAGGAGGTGCGCTCTAGGGCACGCTCTGAGCACGCCCACCGGGTTGGGGCCTGCAGGTGAGCTAGGCGGGGAATGCCTCCTTTGTGAATCCTGCCAGGGCTTAGACTGAGCCAGGACTGAGGTGGCTGGCACATGCCCACTGGCCATAACTTAGGGACCTACCAGGTGAGGCGGCAGCTGAGGGGGGTTTGGAGGATCTAAATGTTGGACTTAGGCACCTAAACCTCACTGTTGATCTGGGGAATTTTCCTTGCATTGTTGGGGCAGGCAGGCCGAGCGGCTCAGCCACACACCGAGCTGTCGTAGCCAAGGGCGGCTGAGCAGGTGGTCAGAGCCAGAGCTGACCAGTGACCATCTCAATTTATCTTCCTGAGAAAAATAAATGACACATCATGGACATGGAGCAGTAGTTAAGGAGACAGACACGCAGATGGTTGCGTAGGGGAATGGACAGACATGACTCACTGACCAAGAACCGCATCGATAACAGATTTTATTCATTAGAGAAGAAAAAAAAACCTTTAAACATATAAAATTATAAAACAAATCAAACCTTCCAAAATAAATATGCTGCCGCTCTGTATACATGGAGAGCCGGATACCGGGCCAGACCTATTCTGAAAGGCAACTAAGGAAGTCTGATCCCCAAACCCCACAGAGATTTGGTAGCTACAACGCCCATTAGGTGCCTTTAAATATCCCCAAGTCATAAACCAGTTAAACCACGGAGGTTGGGGCCAGTGATTCCAGCCAAGGGGGAAGGAAACAGAAAGGAGGAGTGTGGAAAGGGAGAGGAGAAGGAGAAAGGGCAGGGAAGAGGTGTGGATGGAGGGGGGCATTGATGGGCTTGGTTTGGGGTCTCCTAGTCCCAGTGAGATTTCTTCACACCTGAGATCACCCCATTAAGATGGTTTATTGGGGTACCAGGGGGCAGAGCTTGGGTACAGCTCATTGCCATGGGAGATGGGACCATGCTGAGTGGAGAGAGAATGGGAAAAGAGGGATCACTGTCCCCCTCTGTAGGGGGGAGCATCCCATTCTGAGCTCCCCCATCTATACCCTCCAACCTGGCTGCCCCAGTCCCTCTCTGTACGGGGAATCACCCCGTTCAGAGCTCCCCCATCTATGCCCCACACCCCAGCTATCTCAGTCCCTCTCTCTAGAGGGGATCGCCCCGTTCTCAGTCCCCATCCTTTGCCCCAATACCCAGTTGTAAATCCCCTGTATCCTGCTGGCCCCACAAGACTCTCCAAGCTATTATGCCTCTGGGATCCACCGGGGGGGCAGCAGACAGCAGGACAAGTCCGACCCCCCCAGAAGCAGCCGCAGGGGGCAAGGAGCTACCTTTGCACATTCCCTCCACAACGGCCTCACTCGCTCTGTGTATGCCACAGTAGCTGATGCCTGGGTGCAGGGTCCCTGCGTCTTGCTGTTCACCACCAGCAGGAGTGGGGTCTCCATGCAGATCCCAGGGAAGGAGAAGCTCTGGGGGTACCGTGGAGACAGAGAAGTCAGTCAGAAGGGTTGTTAACTTTTAATCCTACTGATGACTGTTTGCACATAATGGGTTGAAATTTCCCAACCCATTTAAGAGGCAGGGCAAATTCCACCATTAGCTCTAGATCCTACTGATGGTGATTTCCATTTCATGTGCTGAGGTTTTTAAACCTGCCTAAGAGATCTGGGTGCCCAAATTTAACAGGTGTTGGGAGCCCAAATCCCCTAGGCAGCTGTAAAAAACCTGAAAAGCCACAGTGTCATCCCCCTGCCTTCCTACAGAAGATTGAGATGTGCTCTAGTGAGGGAGGAGGTGCCCAGTCTCCCAGCAAGTGTCAAAATTAACTCTTTCCCTGCTGGGCACTCCTGTGCAACTAGTGGGCTTCTGCTTCCCTGGACGTAGGGGTGGATAGCAGGGTAGGGAATTGCGATCCCCCTCCCTCAATTTAAAGGCACTTCCACCTCTACCCCATAACAAGGGGGTTGGGAAACACACATTGCCCCCACTGTGCAGTGGCAGTCAAAAAAACTAACAGAATGTTAGGAATCATTAGGAAAGGGATAGATAATAAGACAGAAAATATCATAATGCCTGTATATAAAGTTATGATACGCCCACACCTTGAATACTGCATGCAGATCTGGTCGCCCCATCTCAAAAAAGATATATTGGAACTGGAAAAGGTACAAACAAGGGCAACAAAAATGATCAGGGGTATGGAACAGCTTCCATATGAGGAGAGATTAATAAGACTGGGATTTTTCAGGTTGGTAAAGAGACGATTAAGGGAGGATATGATAGAGGTCTATAAAATCTTGAGTGGTGTGGAGAAAGTGAATAAGGAAGTGTTATTTACTCCTTCAC
>NW_020682793.1:0-1538 GCF_002925995.2 Terrapene triunguis
TACAGATTCTACAGTACAGTTTGATTCAGTTAAGATTTTTAGTATACTTGGCTCTATGCTTTCTTTCACATGTAGTGCCCCTCCCCCCCCACCTATTCTGTCATTCCTACATATTTTGTACCCTTGTATTACCGTGTCCTACTGATTATCATCGTTCCAACAAGTTTCTGTGATGCCTATCATTTTAATATTCTCATCTAACACCAGGCACACGAGTTCACCCATCTTATTTAGACTCCAGCAATATATAGTTGTCTGCCTTCACATGATGTAACTGAATGGAACTCTCTTTAATTGACTATTTCTCTTCAGTTCCTACTTGTACTTTATCTACTTCTATCCTCTCCTCTTTACTAGGATACAGAGAATCCCTGTTAACAGATCCTCCCCTAAAGGCTGTTTCTGTCCCAACTGTGCGCTTCTCCACACCTGACAGCTTTCCCTCAGCCCTTAGTTTAAAAACTCCTCTAAGACCTTTTGAATTTTACATGCCAGCAGTCTGGTTCTGTTTTGGTTTAGGTGGAGCCTATCCTTCCCATCCTCCTTTCCCAAAAGGTTCCCCAGTTAGATTTAATAAAATCTAAAACCAGCCTCCATACACAATCATCTCATCCACGCATTGAGACTCTGCAGTTCTGCCAAACTGACCCTGATGTGGAACTGGAAGCATTTCAGAGAATACTACTATAGAGGTCCTGGACTTTAATCTCTTACCTAGCAGCCTAAATTGGCCTCCAGGACCTCTCTCCTACCTTTCCCTACGTCACTGATACCTACATGTACCACAACCACCGGCTCCTCCCCAACATCGCACATTAGTCTCAAGAGATCTGCAAGCTTCACATCCAGTAGGCAATTCATCATGCTGTTCTCCCGGTATTCATAAACCCAGTTTACTCCTGGGGGAATTCTGCGCCACTGCGCATGTGCAGAATTCATGTCCAGTGTAGCCCCCCCGCGTCTCTCCCATGTGGCTCTGCAGCCCCTCCCCCAGTGCCAGGTTAGGAGGCACAGGATATGGTGGGGGCAGACAGAGTGGGGCACATGCAGCTGCTGGGGGGTCAGACTGGGGTTCAGAAGTGCTAGTGGGGGGACAGATTGGGGCGCAGGCTCAGGAGCTAGTGGCATGACAACATTTAACCAGGGCCACATGGGGACGGGGCGGAGGAGGCTGCAGGGCCACATGCGGACGGGGGCAGATGTGCCTGACTGAATGCACGAGGCTAGGGGTCAAACAGGGTCTGCATGGCAGAGGCTCCCCAACTCCATAACTATCCTCCCCCCACCCCAAAAAAAAACCCCTGTTCCATACTTCTCCCACCCACACCCAATAACCTTCCACGTTCACTCCCAGGCTCCTTTCCTCTCTCTCAGCTCCTCCGTTACCCCCGACTCCCCCAAGCCTTTGCACTGCTTCTGAGGGGTGCGGGAAATGTTTCTGAATTGTATTTTAAATGAATTACTCAAAGTTCTAATATGCCTAGTAAGGAATCTATTTGTCAAAAAAACATTTCCTGAACCTTTTTTTTTTTTTTTTT
>NW_020682794.1:0-2132 GCF_002925995.2 Terrapene triunguis
CGGCCGCAGCCTGTACCCCTCCCCCCTGGAGCACCCCAACCCCCTGCCCTGAGCCCCTCCCGCACCCCAACCCCCTGCCCCAGCCCTGACCCCCTGCCCTGAGCCCCTCCTGCACCCCAACCCCCTGCCCCAGCCCTGAGCCCCTCCCACACCCCAACCCCCAGCCCTGAGCCCCAGCCCTCAGCCCCTCCCGCACCCCAACCCCCTGCCCCAGCCCTGAGCCCCTGCCCTGAGCCCCTCCTGCACCCCAACCGCCCTGCCCCAGCCCTGACCCCCTGCCCTGAGCCCCTCCCGCACCCCAACCCGCTGCCCCAGCCCTGACCCCCTGCCCTGAGCCCCTCCCGCACCCCAACCCCCCAGCCCTAACCCTGAGCCCCTCCCACAGTCCCAGCCCTGACCCCCAGCCCCTCCCACACCCCAACCCCTGCCCCAGCCTGGTGACAGTGGGAGAGTGAGTGATGGATGGAGTGAGCAGGGTGGGGCCTTGGAGAAGGGGTGGAGTGTTTGGGTCTGTGTGATTAGACAGTTGGCACCTTTAGCTGGGCTGTGGATGGGGGGCTGCTGGGGGGCCCTGGCACTCCACCGGCTGGGGGCCCTGCCCCGGGCACAGCGAGGGGTGGCGATGCTGTCTTGTGCTCCGGTTGCCCCCTGGCTGGCAGGCTCGGCACGTCTGTCCCTGGGGGCAGGGAAAGGCGTCTGGGGCACGTCTCCCCGTGCCCCCCAGGCCTGCTGCAGCCCCACTAGCAGGGGGCTGGGTCTCTGGCCCAAGGCAGGGTGATCTCAGCACATCTCCCCCCCTCCGCCCCACCCCATGGCTGGCTGGGCCTTGGGCCTCCAGCGAGCAGCCCCCCCATGTGCCCAGGCCCCAGCAGAGCCTGTCCCCTCGTGCCCGGCTGCCCCTGTCCTGGGGGCGGGGGCTGGGCAAGCAAACACCCCCCGCCAGCTGTTGGCCAGCCCCACAGGGGTCAGGCTGCCAGGCAGGACACCCTGGGGCAGACATGGAGCCCCCAGCCCCTGGGGCTCAGGGAGAGGGCGGGAGCGTTTCCAGGAGCCCTGAGCTGGGAGCCTGGTTGGGGGGCAGGAGCGTGGGGAGCAGGTGCAGGAAGGGGGTTGCTGTAGGCTGCTCAGGGCATGCTGGGGGTCCCCAGGGGCAGTGGGTGAGCAGGGCGAGGGAGGCCGCCCAGCCAGCGCCATGGGGTGCCCTGGGGAGGGGGAGCCAGCAGGGCCCTGGCCAGTCCCTGAGCCCTGTTCTGGGGGCCCCGCGGGAGCCGTGCCTGGGGCGGGGTCTCTGGGGGCCCCGCGGGAACTGTGCCTGGGGCGGGGTCTCTGGGGGTAACGGGGGAGCAGGTGGCTGACCCGGGGGGCTCAGGCTGCCGACCAGCCAGGCTGGATATCGCCTGCTGGGGTCTGGGGGGACAGCGCAGGTCGGGCTCCTGGTCCTCCAGCCCCCCAGTGTCCCTGTGCCCGGCTGCAGGCACTGCCTGGCATTGGCCACCCGGGAGATGCCCAAGGGAGCTGGGCCCAGGGCTGGACACAGCCCTCTGCCGACAGATGGGGGACGGGATCGGGGCTGCCGCCCCCCTTCGCCCTCCCCCAGCCAGTGCCCCCATCGCTGCATCTGTGACCCGGCCCAGTCTTGGCTCCAGCCAGTGCCCCCCACATGCACCAGGGGCACGTCGGCAGAGCCCAGCCGGTGCCCCCCGCCTGCCCCCCGCGTCTCTGTGCTGCTGCTTGGCCCCACACGGGGCCCGTGGATAATAAACACCTTGGAACGGCTCCGGCTCCGGTTCTGCTTCCGCCCCCGCCTGCGGGACCCCTGGGACCCTGCAGTGACCCCCAATCCCACCCACACAGCCTGGCCCCCCAGTGACCCCCAACCCCCCACACAGCCTGGCCCCAGTGACCACCAACCTCCCCCACACACAGCCTTGCCCCAGTGACCCCCAAACCCCCCCCACACTGCCTGGCCCCCCAGTGACCCCCAAACCCCCCACACACAGCCTGGCCCCCAGTGACCCCCAACCCCCCCACACTGCCTGGCCCCCTAGTGACCCTCAGCCCCCCACTCAGCCTGGCCCCCAGTGACCCTCAGCCCCCCCCACACACAGCCTGGCCCCCAGTGACCCCAAACC
>NW_020682795.1:0-2494 GCF_002925995.2 Terrapene triunguis
GCTTGAAACCGGCTGCCAACTAGACATGGAGCCATTGATCACTACCCATTGAGGCCGACGATCTAGCCAGCTTTCTATCCACCCCTTAGGGCTCAAAACTCCACAAGGGGAATAAAAAGATCCCAACATTTCTTCTTTTTTTTAAAATCTCATGATTTTAAAAGCAATCTCATGATTTTTTTTTTGGTGGGGTGGGTGTTGAGTCATGATTTTGGAATGCTTGATATTGTTAATACTTGATTAAATACCTTTGTAGCAATATAAAATGTTATACTCCTTTCCATTGTTATGTTTAGGCTTAGCAGAATTTGATTCTTTTAATATAATTTTGTCAGATAATATCAATGTTTGTTTAAGCATTTTGTTGTTGTTGTTGTTTTTATCCATTTACATTTTCACAGGTATGGGAAATTATGGGGGGGGAGGGCAACACAATTATTTAATGACAGTCAATATTGAGATTCAAAAAGTTAGTTTTATAATGGTTAAAACACAAATTATCAACATCACATGTCAAAATATACAAAGTAAATATCCTTAAATCAAGTTCTCAAGCAGCATTTTTCTTACTTTGCCTAGCTATAAATTTTGATTATTATTGATGGAAATATTTTTTCCTCACTTTGTGTGTGTATGGTGACCTCAACTGACACTGACCGATTGAAAATCTACTCCTTCCAAGCCTAATTATGTTGTATGTTTGCTGAAGGGTGAGATATGCTGCTCGCTCTGTAAGGGCACGTACCAAACACCCGCTTGCCATGTAGAGGGGGCTTTGCCATTTAAAGTTTGTGTGCTGCACAGAGAGAGGGCAGATGTAAGGTGCATGAGCCCAGCTTCAGAAGGCAGCCGTGTACCCCCCCATTATAACTGCCATGGGGAGTGGGGGAAGTAAAAGCTACAACAGGGAGCCAGGACTGTGGCAACATTTTGCTTCTTTCCTTTGCCTCCATCTTTCCCCCAGCAGCCAGAAAGAGCGGATGCACTGGGGCCATTTTGACTCCCGAGGGAGTCGCAAGGCCTGCGTGCAGGGCTGTCCCTGGCATGCGCAGAATACGTAGCTGCGTAGGGCACCATGAAATTTGCAGCACCAAATTGCCCCAAATTTCATGGTGCCCTAAGCAGTTGCGTGTTGCATACGCGGCAGCACCAGCTCCGGCAGCCAGCCCTATCCCCCAGCTGGCCCCCCACAGGCTGCGCCCACTGCAAGGGGCAGGGCCGTCCCTAGGGGTCTGTGGGGTCTGGGACAACTCCCTCGGCCCTGAATCTTAGTCTTTCACCCTGCTCCGCCCCTGGCCCGCCCCCATTCCACTTCTTTCCCCCAAGCCTCTTCCCCCAGCAACCCCGCACTCATAGGCAGCAGTGGGAAGTGGAGCAACTGGGCCCCAGCCTGCTTCACTGTGCCAGCTCCCAGCCGCGTTGCTCTGCTTCCCGCTGCCGGTGAGTGAGGGGGGCTCAGACCCCTTCCCGCAAGCCCCCTCCCCCAAGAGACTTGGCTGGAGCAGGCTTCACTTCCTGCTGCTGGCGCCAGGCCCCCCGCTAATCCCCCAGGCCACTCTGGGCCTGTGGGGTCCCCCAAAGCGCCCCCCCCAGCTCCTACCTCCTCAGCTCCGCAGGCCTTGATCGCAGCCCAGACCCTCCATGGGTGGGGCGGAGGGGGAAGCAGATGCTCAGGCTGCATAGGGCACCATAATTGGTAGGTATGGCCCTGCCTGGGTGGCAGCACAGGCACTGGGAGCAGCGTGCGGGGGAGGGGAGAGAAGAGGGAGACAGCACTAAGACCAGAACAATCTGGGGCCAGCCGCTCCCTGCTTTGGAGGCCAAACGCCGCCTGGCCTGATGCCCCAGCTCTGGGTGACTCTGCTGGGGATCATGCCTGGCTTCCCCTTTGTAGCAGTGATTCCTGAGTGTAACCCCGCCCAGTCACCCCTCAGCCAGGCTTCCTGGCACAGTCACAGGGCTGGGGGACGCAGATGCCAGTGGACAATGATCACATTTGGAATGGCTGTTTGTATTTCAGGCAGTGTGGCTGAGGTGCCAGCTGGGGGCAGTGCTGCTCTGGGGACGAGCGCCCCTCTCCCTTACTGCGAGGAGCTGCGAGGGGCGGCCCACATGGAGGGGAAGGATTCTCATCCCTTCCTATTTTTAAAAGTGGCTGTAGCTTGTCCCATGTAGGGTTACCATATTTTGAGCCTCCAAAAGGAGGACACTCCACGGGGCCCCAGCCCCGCCCATGCCCCTGCCCCAACTCCGCCCCTTCCCCAAAGTCCCCGCCCCAACTCCGCCCCCTCCCCTGCTTCCCGCGAAGATTTGATTTGCGGGAAGCCTGAAGCAGGTAAGGGGGGTGTGGGGGGAGGAGGCGCAGCCCAGTCTGGCTCCCCCGGCGTCTCCAGCCTGGGTGGGCTCGGGCTCTGGGGGGCTGGCCCCGGGCCGGCCCCCGGCCGAGCACCCCCGGCCCGCCCAGCACTGCTGGTCCCCGGCCCCGGCCCCCGGC
>NW_020682796.1:0-1588 GCF_002925995.2 Terrapene triunguis
AGAGAGACTGCAGCGGGGCTCTCTCCTCCTGCCTCCGGTCCTGCAGAACATCCACAAGGCGGCGGAGCGTGTCCGTTTGCTCCCTCATTAGTCCAAGCAGCGTTTGAGTAGCCTGCCTGTCCTCCTGTCGCCACCTCTCCTCCCGTTCCATGTTTGCCCGGTGCATTTGGGACAAGTTCTCCCTCCACTGTGTCTGCTGGGCTGCCTGTGCTCGGGAGCATCCCATTAGTTCAGCAAACATGTCTTCCCGTGTCCTCTTCTTCCTCCTCCTAATGTGCGCTAGCCTCTGGGCAGATGTGGCTGTGGGAATTGGAAAAAGGGAGTGAATTCCTGAGACAGATCAATGTATCTGTGAACAGAGAACATAGTCTTTCAACAAGACCATGCAGAGCACCTATCACACGCGCACTGAGGACAAGGTCGAATTTTCGGCCCTCGCCTACCGTGCCTGCGGTCTTGCTGTGGCGAGCTGAGGAGCAGGGCAGGACACCGGACTTTGTGTAGCTGTCAAACATGGTAAGCCGTAGACTTGTGGCTGCTTAAAACTTTAAGAGTGGCACTGGCCTCCTTTCGCATAGAAAGCAATGCGAGTCTCTGCTGGCAGCAATCCTGCAAGCATGAACTCTGGCCCTGTCCCACCCCCTCGCGGCTGTAAACCGCGTGGCTGTAAACCGGCGGTTGCAGTTCTGTAAAGGGACGGGCAAGCAGTCCCAATACTAACTTTCCCCTACCTAATTCACAGCAGGGAGTCATGCCAGACATCACCCTCCTGAAGGTCTCTGCGAGCCAGAAGGAGCGGATGCTTCGTGACAGCTTGCAGAAACCGGGGCCATTTGCTGCACTGCTCTGCAAGGCCATGATCCCGGAGTACCTGCTGGCGTTGTGGCAGGGAAACGTGTCCTACCACGGGGGGCCTAATAAGCTCTCCCTGCCCAGGAACCTGCTGATGAGGCTGGAAAAACACCTGCAGGAGGTGTATGAGGAGTTCTCCCCGGAGGATGTCGCCTCTATCCCCGGTTACATTGACCAGTTCTTGGCTTAGGTGCCCTTGGAGGGACAAATGACTGCAGGGTTTTGGGCACTATAATCATGAAGCGGACATTGTGCAATTTTTTGAAAATGGTTCGGACTATATATTGAGGCGCCCAAAGACAGACTAATCATGACACACTTTGCACTGATTCCCCTTTTGTTTGACTTTCCTGTTTACATGTTTTGAAGCACTTTACCCACTGTTAATATTTTCAATCTTCCTGTTTTGTTGCAAATAAATGTTTACATATTTTAAAGCACTTTAGCTACTGTTAATATTTTAAATATGCCAGTTATGTTGTAAATAAATGTTTAGATATTTAAAACACTTACTGCTTGATCCTTCCCCTGAATCTGTGTCTGGGGTAACGGCGGGGGACGGTTGGTAGGGGATCTCTGTGAGGGTGATGAAGAGCTCCTGGCTGTCGGGGAAGTCAGCGGTGCCAGCGCTGTCGACTGCCTCGTCCTCCTCATCTCCTTCTCCATCTTCCCCGTCCGCTAACATGTCGGAGGAACCGGCCGCGGACAATATCCCATCCTCAGAGTCCACGGTCAG
>NW_020682797.1:0-7309 GCF_002925995.2 Terrapene triunguis
ATATTTTAAATTTCTCAATTTAGGAATCACTTCTTTGTAGGCTGTGCGCAGAGGGAATGTCACATACTTTCATCAGAGATATTCTTACTCCTGTTAAAGTTATCCTCTAAAGGAAAACCTCTACACCATTGTATAGAATCCTAGCTGGGGCCTTGACTTAAAGTTAGTGGCTCATAAGCAGTGTTGTGCTTTGCCAACAAACTTCCTGTGAACTTGAGCAAGTCATTTGGCTTCTCTGTGCCTCTGTTCCCCGTCTGTAAAATGGGGATAATAGTACTTGTCTACTACCAGGGTTTAGCAAGAATTCCAAGAATAAATACATTAAAGATTATGAGGCACTCAGATACTACAGTGAGGGGGGGTCATAAGTACCTAAGATAGACAATACTGCATGAGAGTTACAGCTTACCCTTTTTTCTTCTAATTTGATATGCAGGTTTCGACTCAAATATAATACACAAATTAAAGTTACAGGCAAGAAGAATATGCCACACTAGCTCCTGAAGGTGTCACATTTTCATTGTCCAGGTCAGAATACCCACATTTTACAATTCTCACTTTCCAATACGATTTCTAGCTGCAAACCTAAGAGCTACTATTCTATTGGGTATATTTATGTAGGTAAGTACTTAAAAGTAACATTTTATATTTTTATCTCACTGTAGACTCTTGCTCACTTCATTCTCAGCTACTATGTGAAGGTAACAGAGTGTATTCGGTACTTTTAAAAAAGGACAAACAAAATATATAATCCCTGTCCTAAACTGATACAAATCTAATTTTAGATTTAATGCAACATGGAAGCACAAGGGTTCCAGTAATCAGATCACTGTTATTCAATTTATGATGCACCCATTATTGATGACTCCATTAAAGAAAACTCTTTAAAAAAAAATCAGTCCTTGTATAAAATCAACTCATTCCCAGGAAACAGAATATATGGGTTTTTAGAAGGGACTGGAATGAGGAGAGGGCTGTTTTAAAGCTGACTTTTTCTCCTTTCTGCTCTCCTCCAGAGGGGGCCAACAGAAGTCTTGGAGAGGTAGAAACATACAAATAACTCTCCTAGAGTTACTTCTATTGCATACTTATATTGCAATTATCTCGATTACAAGCACAGAAGTTGTTTTGTTTAGTTATCTAACTCTTTCCATTAATTTATAACTTTCTACCAAGCTTTTTGGTGATTTAATTTTAAAAGTGAGAGAGCTGACCCATGGAATTTGGAGGTGGTCCAATGTTGCTGGAGGCTACAGGGCTAAGCTCTGTCCTCCAGCTCAGGCCACCAGAAGAGTTCTTCCATAGCTGTAGAAACACTCCAGCAACCACTTATTACGCATTAAGAGTACTTGATGTGATGTATTAAATTAACCTAAGACAATATATGTCTCAGTCTCCCTTTAGAGACAAAATTCAATTTATATTCTGGTCATTTAACAGACTACCGGGTTGGGTTGAATTCTGAGAGAAGCTGCTAACAGAAGGAACATTATCAGGTAAGAAGTTTCTCATTCTGTTGCACAGCTTCTCTTCTCATTCATTACTAATGGGAATGAGCAGTGAATCGCACCAGTATGTGAGAGAGAGAGAGAGAGGGAGGGATAAGTAGAGTTTATTATAGTAGAAACATAGGCAGGAATGGAAGTTCCCCCATATAAAGCAAGAGCTTTATAAACTAAGCAGTAACAGGGAACCTACCACCCAGTAACATCTTCCTACCAAAGGATGCCATTGCAGTTTCCCAGATATTACTATCATGCCAACTAGTGCAGGATTTTCACTTCTTGCCTACAACAACTTTGAGGGCTTAAGGTCTTGGCATTTTTGATAAAATGATGACGATATACCAAATATATGTACTCCATTTGCTTGGAATCTTTCTTTGGAGCTCTAGAAATGCCCATTTATGCAACAAAAAGCTTCGAACAAAACCATGGTAGAACTATTTCCTACAAATTGTAGAAAGAGGAACTTGACTCGAACAGAAAGGGTTAGTGGATATAAGAATCATCTTTTCCTCATGACAAAAGCAGTGTGGTTCTTGTATGGGTATGGGAACTAATTCCAAAACTTGAGATTAGAAAGCCAGCCTGAGATTTCTCTAATTTGTCATTGACATTACGTTTGGCACTTGAGTATGCAAGGATCTATAGTGAAAATTGGGTTGGTTTTCAGCATGTTGTTCGTACTTTCCTGCCCCAAAAGAGGCATTCGGATGTGATCAGAGAATGATACCTAATTTTACATTGCATCAAACGCACGATTCTATGTCCTCCGAAGTAATTTCAGCAGGTGTATTTTGAGAAACCCACTAAGGAGATGAAGCTGATGCATGGCACCAGCAATCCCAGACATTGGGGATAAGTGACTACTGATGACACCTCAAGAAATGACTGATGCAATGAAGTTTTAGATCTTTGCAAATATTAACCATTATTGTAAAAATATAGCCATAGCCATATCTGTTTTGACCTCTGGGTGAGCAATTCTCTGCATTGGGATCAAAGGCTCTTCATTTTGAAGAACCTGTGGCTATGAATCCTTTCCAGCAGCTGTCCAGTTATGAGTGGGTCTGTTTCTCTGGACAGGGTACTGATTGGCATGTTATCTATGGATGAGCACAGGTGCATAAGATGTGACCTGCAACTTTCTGTGACTATTACCAGCCAGTTAAGACACTGGTTACAAAAGGCTGATCAGAAGGAAAAGTCTTGTACAGGAATGCAAATACTCTTTTTGTCCATGTCATGCTCAGGATTTTGTTAGAGTAAAATTTAGTAGGGCTGTCGATTAATCCCAGTTAACTCACGCGATTAAGTCAAAAAAATTAATCACGATTAATCACAGTTTTAATCGCACTGTTAAACAAGAGACTATCAATTGAAATATTTTGGATGTTTCTACATTTTCATATATATCTTGTATTCTGTGCTGTAACTGAAATCAAAGTGTATATTTCGATTACAAATATTTGCACTGTAAAAATGATAAACAGAAGAAACAGTAGTTTTCAATTCATCTCATACAAGTACTGTAGTGCAATCTTTTTGTCCTGAAAGTGCAACTTACAAATGTAGATTTTTTTTTGTTACATAACTGCACTCAAAAACAAAACAATGTAAAACTTCAGAGGCTACAACTCCACTCAGTCCTACTTCTTGTTCAGCCAATCGCTAAGACAAACAAGTTTATTTACATTTACAGGAGATAATGCTGCCCTCTTCTTGTTTACAATGTCACCAGAAGTGAGAACAGGCATTTGCATGGCACTTTTGTAGCCAGCACTGCAAGGTATTTACATGCCAGATATGCTAAACATTCATATGCCCCTTCATGCTTTGGCCACCATTCCAGAGTACATGTTTCCATGCTGATGATGCTCATTAAAAAAATAATGTGTTAATTAAATTTATGACTGAACTCCTGGGGGGGGGGAATTGTATGTCCCCTGCTCTGTTTTACCCACATTCTGCCATATATTTCATGTTATAGCAGTCTCTGACGACGACCCAGCACATATTGTTCATTTTAAGAACACTTTCACTACAGATTTCACAAAACGCAAAGAGGATACCAATGTGAGCTTTCTAAAGATAAATACAGCATTCGACCCAAGATTTAAGAATCTGAAGTGCTTTCCAAAATCTGAGAGGGACGAGGTAGGGTGCATGCTTTCAGAAGTCTTAAAAGAGCAACACTGATGTGGAAACTACAGAACCCAAACCACCAAAAAAGAAAAATCAACTTTCTGCTGGTGGCATCTGACTCAGATAATGAAAATGAACATGCGTTGGTCTGCACTGCTTTGGATGGTTTTCGAGCAGAACCCATCATCAACATGGACGCATGTCCCCTGTAATGGTGGTTGAAGCATGCGCATCTGGCACGTAAATATCTTGCGACGCCAGCTACAACAGTACTATGAGAAAACCTGTTCTCACTTTCAGGGCAGCATTCTCTCCTGCAAATGTAAACAAACTTGTTCCTCTGAGCGATTGGCTGAACAAGAAGTAGGACTGAGTGGACTTGCAAGCTCTAAAATTTTACATTGTTTTATTTTTGAATGTAGTATTTTTGTACATAATTCTATATTTGTAAGTTCAACTTTCATGATTACAGTACTTGTATTAGGTGAATTGAAAAATACTATTTCTTTTGTCTTTTTATAGTGCATACACTTGTAATCAAAAATAAATATAAAGTGAGCACTGTACACTTCGTATCCTGTGTTGTAAATGAAATCAATATATTTGAAAACGTAGAAAACATCCAAAAATATTTAAATAAATGGTACTCTATTATTGTTTAATCGCGCGATTAATTTTTTTAATTGCTTGACAGCCCTAAAATTTATCTAAGTTTCCTTGGAAGTTTCTGCTCCAGATTTTGTCCTCTGCCCGGGTAATCATCTCTTCTTGGATATCCTTGGTGTTTGCGGCAAACAGATTGCTATGCTGGCTTTGATAATGAGGGTTGAGGCCTCTCTGCCTCTCAGCTACTAATGTCTCCAATTCTTCTGCAATAGCACCTCAGCGGTAAGTTCGGATGCATGGGATATCTTTAAGATGAACAATGGCCGTTCAAGAGTATAACATGGCTTACTTCTAGCCACTAAGCTAGAATCGATTCCTCATCACCAATCATATCAAGACAGAACCTGAGATGTCTCACTCCAAACAAGGATCATACTTCTAGATGACAAATCACTCATTTGCCACAAAGTAGGCCTTCCTTACTAACTATAAAAAACCTATGGTCTGAATGGCTATAGCTAAGGCTTTGAAATTGGTAGTGCCATGTACTACCTTTCTTATGGTTTATGGGGTCTTTGAAAAGGAGCCCATTTATGAATGTATGATATTCCTCTCATTGGTGGAGCTATTGCTTGCAGCAACCTTGGGCTCTCAAAATTTAAGAAATCTTTGTTTTTATCTAAATCTTTCAGTTTAACATTTGGTTTAAACAGATGACCCCATTTGGATCTTGAGATGCCCTCAAAAGAAGGCATCAACAGGAAACCAAGAACCTAATAATGCTTCAAAAGGAAGATTATTATTAACTCATTATTAATATTAATGAGTTCCTTGCAAGTCACTGACATCCTCTCTTGGAAAAGTCCTGCAGGGTTTGTTTGTGGCTTTTTCTCCCCCAGGGGCTATGGTGGGGTATGCACATGTAGTACTTCCTCCTCTAGCTGTTGTATTGAGGGAGATAGTACACTCTTCATCCTGGCATGGAGACCACACATCAGAGATGGGGTACAGGTACATACACACTGATTGTGGAAGTAGCTAGCTAGATACCCCTGGAGACTGAAAGACTGCCTGCTTGCTCCCCTAGGTTGGCTAGCACCCAAGTACTGTAGGAGCAAGCTAGTACCACTAAGGGCTTTACTCAGTAAATCAGGATCATTTTCATTATCTGTAATCCCATGATGGTGCTACTCATGTTCTTCTGTTCTGGTCATAGATGGCCTGATGTGTTCTTAAGGCTTTAAAGTGGAGCCAGCCTGTGAACATGGGAGAGATGGAGAGAGAGAGAGACCATTTCCCACCTTTCGGAGTGTTCCCTTTCTCTAGCAGAGCAGGGGAAAAACTGATGATTAGAAGGTCCAATTCCCATACTGCTGTGGCCTCAAATCTGAACCCCTTTCCCTGGAAGGTCCTTGAGCTGAAACCCAGAAAGGCTGCAGTTAATAGGAATTGCACTTGAGACAGGTCTGCAGGAGGGACATGCTTCTCTGCATGCCCAGATATGCTGCAGGGTGGGGGAGAAGTAGCACGGATGATACTGAGCACTGCAGGAGCCTCTGTGTAGGAGACAAACCCTAGCAAATATTCCCTTGGGGGGAGAAGGCAAAGGAGAAGGGGTTTAATCCCTGATTTGAAAAACCACTTGCTCATTACCAATACTTAATCACCACCTTGTGAAGGGACAAGTTGCTCTTGCCTTTTGGGGACCTGGAGTCTCTGGGATTTGCAGGACTTACCTGTGAGTATCATGAGAATCCCCTGATTCACAGTGGGAGGAAGGGGAGCTATACAGGAGCCCTGCTTCTTTGCCCCTGGAGACGAGGACACACACTTCAGTATCTGAGGGGGAATTCAGATTTTTTCAGGGTATTCTTCTCCTCCAGCACAGGTCTGTTGCAAGACCTACCTCAGAGCTAACCAGATAGATTCCTCCTCATCCTTAGACTCTCCCCCCAAAAAGTTCAGAAGCTCCTGACCAGGTTTTTCTGCACTGGAATCATAAATATTTGAGGCCAAGTGCGGACCCAATATGCCAGTCAAACTCTGAGACCCATAACATGGCAGTGTTATGGCTGACTGGGAAAAGGAAGCCTGTAAATGTAATGCCTCCAGTAGGGAACACCTCTTAGATTTAGCCAGGTGTTTGTGTGACAGCTCTGCCATGACTTAATGGGGGTAGACTACTCCAGCAGGGAGGTGCTGCAGCAGCTGATCCAGATGGTTGAAACCACCATGCTGATATTCACCCAACCCATAAAATATCAGGGTTGGAAGGGACCTCAGGAGGTCATCAAAGCAGGACTAATTCCCAACTAAATCATCCCAGCCAGGGCTTTGTCAAGCCAGGCCTTAAAAACCTCCAAAGAAGGAGACTCCACCACCTCCCTAGGTAACACATTCCAGTGCTTCACCACCCTCCTAGTGAAAAAGTTTTTCCTAATATATAACCTAGAACTCCCCCACTGCAACTTGAGACCATTGCTCCTTGTTCTGTCATCTGCCACCACTGAGAACAGCCGAGCTCCATCCTCTTTGGAACCCCCCTTCAGGTAGTTGAAAGCAGCTATCAAATCCCCCCTCATTCTTCTCTTCTGGAGACTAAACAATGCCAGTTCCCACAGCCTCTCCTCAGAAGTCATGCGCTCCAGACCCCTAATCATTTTTGTTGCCCTCCGCTGGACTCTTTCCAATTTTTCCACATCCTTCTTGTGGTGTGGGGCCCAAAACTGGACACAGTATTCCAGATGAGGCCTCACCAATGTCGAATAAAGGGGAACGATCACGTTCCTCGATCTGCTGGCAATGCCCCTACTTATACAGCCCAAAATGCCGTTAGCCTTCTTGGCAACAAGAGCACACTGTTGACTCATATCCAGCTTCTCGTCCACTGTGACCCCTAGGTCCTTTTCTGCAGAACTGCTACCTAGCCATTCGGTCCCTAGTCTGTAGCAGTGCATGGGATTCTTCCGTCCTAAGTGCAGGACTCTGCACTTGTCCTTGTTGAACCTCATCAGGTTTTTTTTGGCCCAATCCTCTAATTTGTCTAGGTCCCTCTG
>NW_020682798.1:0-1269 GCF_002925995.2 Terrapene triunguis
CGTAATAGGCACAGGAGACAATTCTGTCACTTTGTGAAATTCAGAATTTAAGTGAATCTCTTTCTTTTCTCTGCTTTGATAGATGGTAACTTCCACAAAAAGAAGAAGAAGGAAAAAAAAGAGTTCTGCACTGGCCAGGCATGGAAATGGAAATGTCTCTCTGTTCCTTCCAAATGCAGTCTCCAGGACAGTCTCCCTTCATGCTTCTCTTTTAGGCAGCGATACATTGGAAAGCAGTTCACAGCTTCAACTGTTTTTTCTGAGCACAGGACAGATTCCTGGTCTCAGCTGTGTAAATGTTTTAACTGAGATTCATGCTTGGCTATTCAGGTCATTGGTTTCCCTTCCGGCCCACACAGGCCAAAAAGCATCTATATAAGCATAAAGTGTCCAAAACTAATACAGCATTTTTCACTCGAATACACCCATCACACGTGGCTCACTCAAAGTATGGGGTACAATGCCAGGCAGTAAATTCATATATTTGCCTGATATGAACTTGCCATGATTTATAAAAGAGATGCAATATCCCTGTTGTGCGGCTTAACGTATCCGATTTGGCAGGAGCCCTTTCCAAACAAGGAGCCCAAGGAAACCAAACTTGCAATTATGTCTTAGGAAAAACACAGCCTAACACACCACGTGAAGGTATTTTTATTCTTATTCTTGTGTAATTGTTAATAAGAAAATTATTTTGAAATTTCACAACTGCATTTGGAATTGATTTTTAAAAAATTAAAATGATGTACCAACCTCTATTTGCAACCAAACAGAGAGAATAAATACAAAAATATCTCATTTCGGTCTTATCTGGGTACATTTTTAAAACTACGTGGAGGGTTTCAGGCATATGATTTCCACCTGAAAGAGCCCACAAGCTGAGGGGTTGATCGCTCTTTCTGATGTCACAGCTGGCATTTCCCTACCTGTCTTTCACTTGCACCTTTCTTTCTTTAAACCTCCTCTCCCGTTTGAGTGCTTCTGTGGCAGGTGGCAGAAACAGCATGACCAGCGGTACTGAAAGCCTTCTCACACCACCCCATCAATGTGCCTCACTTCTGAGTTAGCATCTTCATGTCTATTCATCTCTCTGCAATCCACTAGTTAGTGCCATTTGCAATAGAAGCTTTTAGTGATGCTAACCTCACTAGGAACTAGACCAAAACCACCAAACTCATTTCCAGGGCCGGCTCCAGGCACCAGCCGACCAAGCACGTGCTTGGGGCGGCACCTTATAAGGGGCGGCCAATGTTGGGGTGGCGGGGGGCA
>NW_020682799.1:0-2375 GCF_002925995.2 Terrapene triunguis
CGTATGGTAACCCTAGTAGTCACAGAGCTCTACAGAGCTTCTCTAATGTTGTTGGGCCTTGTTCTTAATTTTGGTTCTTAGTCAAGCAAATTGTCCACTGAAGTCAGTAGGTGAAATTCCCCCTTCTGCAGAGGTCTAGGCACCACTTAAAACCTCAAAACCGGGCTTCAGTGGCAAAGACTCTTGGTTCAGGAGTGAATTTCATCTCATGGGATTTTCATCTAAGAAAGGCCCTGTTGTTTTTAGTTTCACTAATTTCTCATGCTTTTGAAATCTCTTAGCACCATCTACTGGCTGTTCTTGGTTGGTGCAATGATCTGTTAACAAAAAGGCTAAAAAAGACACGCACAAAGAATCATTATCTTTTCCCTTGGGCACTGAACATATCAAGGACCTCTTTAGCACTAAAATCCATAGAAAACATTACCAAAGGCCAAGTATATTTTAAAATAGAGGTTTTCCTTCCACTCACCTTTGAATTTCTTTAACACTCCTTTGAGGACAACAGTCTTGAGAGAGAAATTGCTGATAGAGCTTTTCATATCAGAAGAGACAGGAACTGGCTTCTGAAACTTCAGACCATTGCTTCTGAAGAAAAAATAGAAATTGTTCTATATTATGATGATGATCTATAGAGCTGCTCCAATGCTCACAAATATTCACCAAAGTATCCAATTCGATTTGTGTTAGCGCTTGAGAGTGAAATTCACCTCTTGGGCAGAAGGGCCAGCACAAATTTTAAGCCCCACTTATGTCTTCCACCACAAAACTGGGCTAGTCAGACTGAAGTGGTGTTGATTAATATTTAATATTAGTATTTCTCCAGCTATAGTGCTAGCTGAATATGTTCACTGAAAAAAAAAGACAATATTCTGCAAATAATGAATTCAATGTATAGTATTCATCAAGATCTATCTATCCCCACACGCTCTATCTATCTCACTTATTTCTCAGGGGAGCATGTGTAGTAAACCATGGACTTAGCACACCTGTCCTCACATCTTCTCTGCTGCTTGGATGTGATCCATTGATGTCAATGGAAAGAATCCAATTAACTTAACTGGGCATTGAATCAGTGCCCTACCCTATCCTCATCCCATCAGCTCGCCATAGACAGATCCCCAACCACTCAGGGGGCCAGGAGAAGCATGTACAATGCTGCAGAGATAGGTGACTCCCCACTCCTCCGGGTGGATGTGGGGATATGCCTGCGGGGAGAAGACGCTCAAGCCCTTTCTGTTAATGTCATGGTTTGTTTTTAATTATTTATCACCACAACTGGAGGACTCAGCCCAGAGATAAAGGACTGAACAGCCCAAGGAGACCAACCCTTCTTCTCACCCTTTGAGTGGGACCTTCTCAGGCACTGTATAAAATAGATTGAAACAGGAGAGGGAGATTTCCCCATGCCAGACAAAGTGGAGAGGAGTGGACTGCTGACCCAAGCCAGAGAAAGGAGGGGGAGCTATCCCCTACTTTTAATTATATGTAGCTCTTCTCATCAGCAGACTTCAAAGGAGGTCAGTATCATGATCCCCATTCACAGAGGGGGAAACTGCGGCTCAGATCAGGGAAGCGACTTGCCCATCATCCCCCCTGCAGTTACTGGCACAGCCAGGAATAGAATCCACACCTCCTGAAGCCCACAGTTGCCAATTTTCATGTGGTAAATAAGTAGGGTGACCAGATGTCCCAATTTTATAGGGACAGTCCCGATATTTGGGTCTTTTTCTTATATAGGCTCCTATTACCCCCCACCCCCTGTCCCGATTTTTTCACACTTGCTTTCTGGTCACCTTATAAATAAACCAAAACTCAAGCTATTCCCACTTCAAAACAAGGCCAAAACAAGCCAATCCTAAGAACCCCAACTCTCTATGTGACTAGATCCCCCCGGCGTGCAGTCTGGGCCTGTGGTGGGCCCACTGTGCACTCCTGACTCTCCCCCCACCCTTGCCCCTGCTTGCCCCTGCTTGCCCCTTGCCCCTGCTTGCCTGGAGCCGATCAAAAGAAAGAAGCAATAAGCTACAACAAGCAAAAAGCTACAAGCCAAACAAGCAACAAAAACTAGCCAACAAGCAACTCACAAGCCAATTAAGCCAAAAACAAGCCCAATTTCTGCATATTTTTTGTGGGTTTGGCATGTCTGCTGAAGCCGCATCTAATGCTCGGATCACTAGGCCAAACTGCCTCCTTTAAACAACAAGCAGCAGCCCAACTTCTTTGAGCCCGAGTCAGCTGGCACAGGCAGGGCCGGCTCTAGGTTTTTTGCCGCCCCAAGCAAAAAAAATTCCACTCCCTCCCGGGCTCTCACCCCCACCCCACCCGCACCCCCTGCTGCCCCAGCCCTGGGCTCTCCCCCACCAGTGCTGACT
>NW_020682800.1:0-1486 GCF_002925995.2 Terrapene triunguis
CCCCTTCCCATTAGCATTCACTAGGTTAGGCATTCCTTCAGACTTCTTGGTGAAGACCGAAACAAAGAAGTCATTAAGCATCTCTGCCATTTCCAAGTTTCCTGTTACTGTTTCTCCCTCTTCACTAAGCAGTGGGCCTACCCTGTCTTTGGTCTTCCTCTTGCTTCTAATGTATTGATAAAAAGTCTTCTTGTTCCCCTTTATTCCCTTAGCTAGTTTGAGCTCATTTTGTGCCTTTGCCTTTCTAATCTTGCCCCTGCATTCCTGTGTTGTTTGCCTATATTCATCCTTTGTAATCTGTCCTAGTTTCCATTTTTTATATGACTCCTTTTTATTTTTTAGATCATGCAAGATCTCGTGGTTAAGCCAAGGTGGTCTTTTGCCACATTTTCTATCTTTCCTAACCAGCGGAATAGCTTGCTTTTGGGCCCTTAATAGTGTCCCTTTGAAAAACTGCCAGCTCTCCTCAGTTGTTTTTCCCCTCAGTCTTGATTCCCATGGGACCTTACCTATCAGCTCTCTGAGCTTACCAAAATCCGCCTTCCTGAAATCCATTGTCTCTATTTTGCTGTTCTCCCTTCTACCCTTCCTTAGAATTGCAAACTCTATGATTTCATGATCACTTTCACCCAAGCTGCCTTCTACTTTCAAATTCTCAACGAGTTCCTCCCTATTTGTTAAAATCAAGTCTAGAACAGCTTCACCCCTAGTAGCTTTTTCAACCTTCTGAAATAAAAAGTTGTCTGCAATGCAGTCCAAGAATTTGTTGGATAGTCTGTGCCCCGCTGTGTTATTTTCCCAACATATATCCGGATAGTTGAAGTCCCCCATCACCACCAAATCTTGGGCTTTGGATGATTTTGTTAGTTGTTTAAAAAAAGCCTCATCCACCTCTTCCACCTGGTTAGGTGGCCTGTAGTAGACTCCTAGCATGACATCACCCTTGTTTTTTACCCCTTTTAGCCTAACCCAGAGACTCTCAACACTTCCGTCTCCTATGTCCATCTCTACCTCAGTCCAAGTGTGTACATTTTTAATATATAAGGCAACACCTCCTCCCTTTTTCCCCTGTCTATCCTTCCTGAGCAAGCTGTATCCATCCACACCAACATTCCAATCATGTGTATTATCCCACCAAGTTTCAGTGATGCCAACAATGTCATAGTTGTATTTATTTATTAGCACTTCCAGTTCTTCCTGCTTATTACCCATACTTCTCGCATTTGTATATAGGCATCTAAGATACTGGTTTGATCTTTCCTCCCGGTTTTGTCCTGACCCTCCTTTCTCTCTGCCAATATAGCCCACACTCCCTCTCGTCTCCGACCCATCTCCCAGGTCTCCATGTTCCCCACTTACCTGCGGGCTTTGCTCACCTGTCCCCGTCGAACCTAGTTTAAAGCCCTCCTCACTAGGTTAGCCAGTCTGTGTCCAAATAGGGTCTTTCCCCTCCTCGAAAGGTGAACACCATCTCTGCCTAGCAGTC
>NW_020682801.1:0-2118 GCF_002925995.2 Terrapene triunguis
GTTATATCGGGGTAGAGGTGTACTTTCTAGGGTGCTATGAGAATGTAGTCAATATTTCTAACACCCTTTGAAGATGAAGAGCTATAAAAATGCAACACATCTGCAACATTGACTCTACTGCTGCTGAAATCTCATTCATGTCTCTTGCCTTGGCAGCAGCAAATATCTTCTCTCTGGCTTCCACAAGTGTCATGGTGATATTTTGAATGTCCTCAGCTATTGATATGACTCTGCCTATAACCATAATAATTAAATACAGCAATCCTTGATAATTTTGTTTAGTTACACCTACTTTCTTCAAAAGCAGCCTATTCATGAGTTTTTACTAATATTTAATAATATGGGGAGTTTGAAGAGTCTATTATTCCATTATTAATCATAGCATACTAGAATTGTAGAGCTGGAAGGAACCTTGAGAGGTCGCCTAGTCCAGTGTTCCTCAACGACCAGTCTGTGGACTGGCGCTGGTCCCTGAGATCTCCCTGACACAGTTTAGGAAGACAGCAAGTCAGTCCCTGGTATCAAAAAAGTTGAGAAACACTGACCTAGTCCACCTCCCCCATGCTGAGGCAAGGCCAAATAAACCTAGACCATTTCTCATAGGTGTTTGTCTTATCTGTTCTTGCATGCCTCCAATGACGGAGATTCCACAACCTGCCTTGGTAACCAATTCCAGTACTTATCTATCCTTCTAGTTAGAAAGTTTTTCCTAATATCTCACCTAAATCTCCCTGGCAGCAATTAAACCAATCATTTCTTGTCCGACCTTCTGTGGGCATGGAGAACAATTGACATTGTCTTCTTTTTATAACAGTCCTTAACTTATTTGAAGACTGTTATCAGGTGTCTCCTCGGTCTTCTTTTCTCAAGACTAAACATGCCCAGCTTTTGTAATCTTTCTTCATAGGTCAGGTTTTCTAAACCTTTTATCATTTTTTGTTGCTCTCCTCTGGACTTGCTCCAATTTGTCCACATCTTTCCTAAACTGTGGCACCCATAACTGGACACAGTACTCCAGCTGAGGCCTCACCAGAACCCAGTAGAGTGGGACATTTACCTCCCGTGTATTACATCCACCCCAGATTGATATTTGCTGTTTTCACAACTACATCACATGTTGACTCGAGTGTAGGCTGGGCAGGATTCAATTTAAATGGTAAATGTCGATTTCAGCGGACACATTGAAATTGACTAAAAAAGTAGCCAGCTGTAACAGTGGGAGTGCAGCCCCCAACCCCATTGTGCCTGCAGGGATTGAATGTTACCGGCCCTGTCGCAGTGCAGGGAGCCCTCTGCAGCCTGCTGTCATGGATCTGCTCCCTCATTCCTGTGACAGGGCTGCAGAGGGCTCCCTGTGCTGTCACTGGGCTGGTGACACCCAATCCCTGCAGGTGCAAAGTGTGGGGAAAGCCGTGGCCAGGACTAGCAGGAGAAGGACAAGCCCCCAGCTGTGAGGGAGGCCACCCAGCTCCTGAATGGCTCGTCGTTGTCCTCTTGACAGCCCTGCCAGTGGGTCTCTGCTCTGTCCTGTCAGGACTGCAGCCTTCCCCATACCTTTCACTTGCAGGGATCAGGTGCCACCGGCCCCACAGCTGTGCAAGGAGCCCTTTGCAGCTCTGCTGTCACAGCCCTGCTTACCAGCTGGCAGTGTGGGAGCTGTCCCTGGGCCGGAACTATTGAGTCCCTGGCCACAGAGTACTGCTGGTCCTCCTTCTTGCAGTCCTGGCCTGAGGGGGGGTCTCTTCTGGGCTAGGACAGCATCCTCCCCCGCACCTTGCACCCCTATGTCTTGGGCACTTCAGTTGTGCAGGGAACCTCCCAGAGCCCTCTGCAGTCCTGCTGTCAGTGCTGTTCTAACCCCACTCCCGCTCCTTAATTTCCAGCAACTGTAAAAATAAAAATCCATAAAAACTGAAGAAAATTCTCAAATAAAAATTAGGGCTGTCAATTAGTTGCAGTTAACTCACCTGATTAACTCAAAAACATTAATTGCGATTAATTGCACTTATAACAATAGAATACCAATTGACATTTTATTAAATATTTTTGGAGGTTTTTCTACATTTTCCATATTGATTTCAATTACAACACAGAATACTAAGTGCACAGTGCTCACTT
>NW_020682802.1:0-2603 GCF_002925995.2 Terrapene triunguis
TCAGGCCAAAAAGTGCCCACCCCTGAAATAGATGATCACGATAGTCCTTTAAAGTCTATGAGAAGCAGAGTGTGAAGCGACTGCAGTGCATATAATGCAATAGCTATCTCATCTGGAACATATTAACCATTTCTCCAAGGTTCTGCCTTCTCTTTGTTGCGTCCAGTAGAAATGTCCTGTGCAGTCAAAGTCAATACAAAGGAATGATTCCCTAATTCTGTCCTGCTTATTCACATAGAACAGCACAGGCTGACTGAGGTTGTGGTCTTAAAGTAAAAGTAGTCTGAGGAACCGCAAGGTCCAGGTCTGCTTCTGTGAGCCCTGGCGGGGGTTGGAAAGTAAACGTCTGCAGCAACCCTACAAAGAACAGAAACAGCTCCATCTTGGCCAGAGTTTCTCCAATGCAATTCCTGCGCCCTGCAGTGTCAAAAATGATTAGATTTAACTGTCAGAGAAATCGTTACAGAGGTTAATGTTAATGTTATAGCCCAGGTCTACACTAGCGAGGGGGTCGACCTAAGATACGCAACTTCAGCTACACGAATAGCGTAGCTGAAGTCGACGTATCTTAGGTCGACATACCTGGCCGTGAGGACGGCGGCGAGTCGACCGCTGCTGCTCCCCCGTCGACTCCGCTTCCACCTCTCGCGAGCTGGAGTTCCGGAGTCGACGGGGAGCACGATCGGGGATCGATTTTATCGCGTCTACACTAGATACACTACCGATAGATCGCGGCAGGTAGTGAAGACCTGCCCATAATAGTCATCAGGTGATCTATTAGGAGCAGTAATGGGACTCCTCGTGTACCATTGTACCCAATTGAACTGACATATAGTTACAGCAAAATAATCTGTGTTGTAGCCAGATGATTATGCCAGTAGCTCATGTTGCCACGATATGCATGTTGATTCCTTTGTCAGACATGTTCATATAGCAAGGAGGTGATAGGCACATGGTAAATTGCCAGGCTATGTAATACATGAAATTATTATGCACCGTCTTCCCTGGCAGGCTGTGGTCTCTAGTGGATAGGACATAAATAGAGATCTGAATTCAGCCACTGAATTGTTGTGTGACCCTGGGTATGTCACTTCCCCTCTCTCTGTGTTTGTTCCCCTCCCATGCTGTGTCTGTCTTGTCTGTTTAGATTGTGAGCTCTACAGGGCAGGGACTACCTGTGGCTGTGTATTTGTACAGCACCCAGCACAATGGGGCTCTGTACCTAGGCTGAAATCTTCAGATGCAACCGTAGTTCACAGACATCATCCACAGACTTATCCTGACACCCCAGCTCCTGAGCACTTTCAAACAACCCCTTTCTCTTAAAAATCAACCTTCCCGAGAAACGTTCCCTTCCCCAAAGGTGGAATGGTTTGAAGACTTGTAGGCTATCACCCAGCCAGTCTCACTTTGGTGACTGTCTTTTGTTCTTCGCTCCCATAAGTTTGTTTCTTTTTTAGCAGGATGCCCTGCCCCAGAATGACAGGATCTGAGAGATGACATCATGAAGAAATCAGGGGAAAGCAAGAACGTGGCTTTTGACCTAAAAAAAATCACTGCTGATGATTTTTGCATCAAAAATGCAAACTCGCGGCTGATGCTGTCGCAGCAAATCCCACACTGGAAAGCGGGGTCCGGAATCATAGCTGGACTCCTGACCCCCAGCTCCCACAGCCGACTTTTAACAGAGATGGCAGTAAAGTGTCGGGTTGCAAAGCAGGATTTGAGAGATTCTGCAGGAAATCTCCCTCTACAATACTTTAGGATTCCTGCAGTGCTGGGATTTGTAAAACTCCTAGTAAGGCTACTCTTTCCAGCTGTGCCCACTTGTAATGCACTCTGTTGGATAACAGCACGTGCAGGCCAAGAAGGAGGCAGCTTTGGAAATTAACAGCATTTGGAAACATTTATTGCTGTGCCACAGCAAGGAGGCTGGTTAGAGGACACCTCTTCACTAAAGAGGGATTAGGATGGAATTTCACAGGAAATTTCTGATACCTTGCAATGTTCCTTGCCCATCAAAATTTCATTTGACTTCTTGGGATGGGCTGTTTGTTTTATTCCACCTTGGCTGCGTGTTTGCGTGTGTGTGTGTGTATGTGTGCGCATCCATGCACACGCAAATACACATTTAGAGGGGTGGAGTAGGTCAGTATTTTACACCTCTGTCTAGCACAGGAGTGGGCAAACTATGGCCCGGAGGCCGCATCCGGCCATTCAGATGTTTTAATCCTGCCCTCGAGCTCCTGCCGGGGAGCAGGGTCTGGGGCTTGCCCCGCTCCATGCCGGGGAGCAGTGTTGAGGGCTTGCCCCGCTCTGCGTGGCTCCCAGAAGCAGCGACATGTTCCACCTCCAGCTCCTATGCGTAGGGGCAGCAAGGGCAGGGCTGGCTCCAGGCACCAGCCCACCAAGCTTGTGCTTGGGGCGGCACCTGGAGGGGGGCGGCGCGGCGCTCCGGCCGCCGGGGAGAGCGGGGCCACAGCCGGGCTCGCTGCCCTCCCCACGGCGCTCTGGCCGCCCTCGCCCCCGCGCCCTCCCCCCAGCCGCCGCCTTCTCGCCGCCCTGCCCCCTGCGCTCTGGACGCCGGGGGGAGAGCCAAGCCC
>NW_020682803.1:0-1877 GCF_002925995.2 Terrapene triunguis
GCGGCTCTCCTTCCCTTTGCTTGCTGTTTGCTGCTCCCGGGTGCAGGTTGGGCGGGGTGGGTGCAGCCTGCTAGATGTCAGGCCATGGTGCCTTTCACATTCAGCCCCTCCCTGAGGCGCTCTGGGACTCTGTGCTTGGCACTGACGCTGCTGGTGGCTGGAGAGAGAGGGAGAAATTCCAGCTGCCAGTAATGAGGGCTTGGTATTGCCTGCTTCACTCAGCCTGCCTGAAAGGGCCATGTCTTCTGCCTGACCCAAGAGCAAGTCTTCCCTGCCCCCCCGTGCAGGGGGTCATGCCCATAATGGTCCCTTCTTGCCTGCAAATCAATGAGCCATTTCCACCTTTCCCTCTCGAGGGTGTTTGCCTGAACGCGACCAACGTGTGCAGTAGCCTCCAGTTCCTCCCTCGCAGCCGCTAACACAGGCTTCGAACTGGTTCTGTGGTTTGCTGTTGGGCCGTTGTGCGTAAGTCAATAAAGACAAAGCTGGAGCAGCGCAGCCAGTGTGGGGAGTGTTATACAAAGCTAACTAAGCCGGGAGCCAGGCCGACTTGCCGGACCGTTCTCATTTAAACCCCGTTTTCAGCCACGTGCTACTTTCAGGGCGGGAGGAGAGTGTCTCTGTCTCTCCCATAAACAACAATTCTCACAGTGCTCGTTCGACTGCAGTGCAAATAAATGACTAAACGTATTAAATAATAAAAACATTTATCTACGGTACTTCTAAGGACCTCCTCACTGGAGTTTCTGTGCCCCTCCCAGGCTTTAATGTGTTTATTAGAAGGTATTTATTTGGGCTTCAAAGAAACAGTTCCAGAATGCTGTTTCATCAAAGCCACATTGTTGAGTGGAAATATATCAAGCTGGACAGTTTTCAGGGGAAGGTGTCTGGTCAGAGAGAGAGAGAGAGAGAGAGAGAGAGACATGCAGTGCAACCTTGACCCTTTGGATCTGAAAACAGATGTTCTGATACACGTCCATTCGGGGAGGAGTTTGAAAGACTTCGGTTTGGTTCCAAGGCCAAACAAAAACAGATTTTGAAATCTTGAAAACTGTCGTGAAAGGGATTTGTTGGTCTATGGCCAGCTCGAGGATTTGTCTTCACATTCCCATGTGGGACGGGACAGGGCTGTTATCCCCATTGTATAGATGGGAAACTGAGGCACAGAGCAACCAAGGGCCTGGCCCAGGGTCACACAGGAAGTCTGTGGGGAGCAGAGATATAAACCCAGGTCTCCCAAGCCTTTGGCTAGTGCTCTGACGACTGGGCCATCCTTCCCCTCCCGCAGTTTAATAATGATATTTAAAATACTAATAACACTCCACCGGTGTCTGGATGGAAGTCAGGCAGTTTGGCCAACCCTGAGCATTCAGAAATCCTGAGTCAGGACCCCACAAATCATGAGGTTGGCTGAAAAGTCATGAGATTTTTAACAAAATACAATTAAGTTCGGGGTCTCGTTTCTGAGCTGTCAGGGTCACGCTCGGGCCACGTTGCCAAGCTGTCCTCCACATGCAGGAGGGCTAAAAACTTACTTTAAAAAAAAGAAAAGGAAGCTGGGAGTCTGACAAGCTAACATGACTCCAGGAGCTGGGGCTTTAAGAGCAACACCAAATATTGTGAGGTTCACGGTACATCGCGAGAGCTGGCGATGGTGCGGGGGCTACTTTGTGCTTGCAGGTTGGTTTCTCTCCTCTCTGAAGCCGCACATGGAGGGAGGCTGAGCCCTCCCGGAGCCCGGTTCCATTCAGTGGTCACTGGCTCAAGCTGCCGAAAACGATGCACGTGGAGCACAGGGCAGGAAAACTCCCAGGAGGAACGGATGTGCTATCAGGGCCGGCTCTGGCTTTTTTGCCGCCCCAGGCAAAAAAGCCTCC
>NW_020682804.1:0-1048 GCF_002925995.2 Terrapene triunguis
CTACCAGCCACTCACAGATTGGCATTGCCTAGACAGGGGGTTCAGGGTGTCTATACCCTGGAAGGGGCAACCATATACTGAACTGGCCAGAGGATGAGTCACAAAGAGGAAGTTGCAGCTCCTGGAGCAAGTGAGGGGCCCCAGAGTGAGAGAGAGAGAGGACAATGGAGGGAGAGACTGAAGGGGGAGGCATTAGACCTGGAAGAGAGCTAATCCCCAGAACTGTCAGAAGGAGGCGCCACCTGCAGTGAGTAGAGCACCCTGTGACACTGCCACAATGGCCACTTCCCCAGCGATCATGACATCCATGACAAGGTTAATGCCATCAATAGAAACTCTCAGCGGCCATAAAGGTTATCAAATTTATTCTTGGTGACAGAGTCATTTATGTTGATGGTTAGCACTTTCAGGATCCAGTTGGCCTTTATCTTATACAACTAGTCATTTCCTCTGAGATGCCTTTAATTCGAGGAGATGTGGGTTTTTGGTACAAGCCAGGGTGGTCAAGTCCCTACCATCATCTAAAATCATACTCAAGTGTTGCTGATCCTTGAAGTAGGGGGTATGTTAAAGATTGATAAAAGCTCAGGATAAATCTGTGATCAACAGTTTTGCTCCTCTGGCACAACTGAACTTTCACTTTCTGCAAATGGGAAATGACTGCCTAGGAAGGAGTACTGTGGAAAGGGATCTGGGGGCTATGGTGGATCACAAGCTAAATATGAGTCAACAGTGTAACAGTGTTGCAAAAGAAGCGAACATCATTCTGGGGTGTGTTAGCAGGAATGTTGTAAGCAAGACATGAAGAGTAATTCTTGTGCTCTATTCCATACAGATAAGGTCTCAAGTGGCATATTGTGTCCAGTTCATGGGAGGGGGCACATTTCAAGAAAGATGTGAATAACTGGAAAAAGCCCAGAGGAGAGCAACAACAATGAATAAAGGTCTAGAAGACATGATCTATGAGGAAAGATTGAAAAAATTGGGTTTGTTTAGTCTGGAGAAAAGAAGACAGAGGGGACATGATAATAGTTTTCAAGTACATAAA
>NW_020682805.1:0-1525 GCF_002925995.2 Terrapene triunguis
AGATTAAGAGGAAAGGAAGACATCACAAGCAGAGCTTAAAGCAGTGGTTTTCAACCTGTGTCCCACAGACCCCTGGGAATCTGCATATTACGTCTAAGATTTCAAAGGGACCCACACCTCCATTTAAAGTTTTTTAGGGGTCTGCAAATTAAAAAGAGGTTGAAAGCCACTGGCTTAAAGTCAATAAATATCCATTCACATATGGTTGTCGTTCGCTAGTCAAAATCTCACAGCACCACAAATCGAAGGAGAGTGAAGGAAGGAAGTACAACTACTCTTAGGTCAGCTATTAGGTTAATGGAGCAGATGGTTTTACGACAATCATGCCAGTGACAAAGGTGGGAATATTTAAAAAAAAAAAAAAATCCTAAGGCTATGATTTTCAAAAATGAATGCCCAAAGTTAGGTTTCCGAGTCCATATTTTGAAGTCAATGGGAACTGTGGGATATTCAGCACTTCTGAAAAATCAGGCCACTTGTTACGTGTCTAAATGCATGCATATTCAGACACCTAAGTTCTAGGCTCCCGATTTGAAAATCTTGGCCTAAGGTATAGTTTCTTTTTATTTAAAGTTTGCAAAGCTTTTTAAAGAAATACCTTTCACAGTGTCAACAACTCTTTAGAATGCCTGTTTGTTGTGCCTCAGTGTGGGTGAGCTGAAGGGAGGAGTACACATAGCTGCCCCAATACACAATTTGCTCAGTAAAGGTTGATCAGCCAGGCAGCAATGTGGCCGCAGTTTCTATATAGCAGGGGTGGCCAAACTGTGGCTCATGAGCCGCATGTAGCTCTTTTACAGTTAAAGTGCAGCTCCTGGAGCCCCCCCACGGGCTCCCGCCTCCACCTACAAGACTGGGCAGGAAGGAACTTGGGGCTTCTGCCCTGCGGTGGGGTGGTAGGACATGGGGCTCTGCCCAGCAAGAAGGGGGGGGCTAAGGGCTTTAGCCAAGCGAGGGGGTATCGGAGGAGAAGCCCCGCACCCTGGCAGGCGTCGCCCCACGGGGTAGGTTGTGTGTGTGTCTTGCAGCTCTCGAACTTCTGAAGATTACTGTATGCGGCTCGGAGGGTCAGTAAGTGTAGCCACTTCTACTACATAGCATTACAGTAACAATAAGTGACAACGTTTTGTTTGTTTCTTTTATTCATCAAATTTCCCAGTGTGCCCAAGGGATTTAAGAGCATAAGTCCCACTGAAAATTCTAAGGAGTCATGAAAAGCTCCTAAATCCCACAGGCACTTTTGAAAGTCTCTCCCCCATTACTTTTAGAGTACTTTTTTGAAGGTTTACAGCATCCACTTCTGAACTTAAACTATGTACTCTTGTTCTTCAACTGTTTAATTCCTAAAAGTAAGTAACTTACTCTCATATTAGGAACACTAGAATTTATTCTCACTTTAACATAGCTCCACTGGGAATTTCATACACCATATAAAGCAACAGAGGGTCCTGTGGCACTTTTAAGACTAACAGAAGTATTGGGAGCATAAGCTTTCGTGGGTAAGAACCTCACTTCTTCAGATGCA
>NW_020682806.1:0-3877 GCF_002925995.2 Terrapene triunguis
AGTTTACCCTTGGAGGATAGGAGAATTTATTCCACACCCTAAGAATCCCCACCTGTAACTCTTCACTATGTGTTTGAGTCATTATGTTTTTGTAATCCATGGATGTCCTTTCAGTCAGTTCAATGGCCTTCAAACCAGGCCTTCTGGGTTACAATATTCTCCTGGAAACAGGGAAGTGTGTGCCCTATGCTGAAGGGATAGAGCATATCCCTTCTAAACCTTCTAAGTAGAGCTGAAGCAGGATAGAAATGGTGCTTCTGATTTGTTTTCCCCACTGACTTTCAGCTTAATGCTATTAGACATTCCAGTCTGAAGAGATGTCCAGTCAAGTGATCAGTGGTTTTGGGTCAGGGTCTCAGCTGATGATCAGAACAGGACCCTCAAGGTCCATCTACTGCAATCTTCCTTATGATTTGCAGCAAACAGTGGTAGTAGGTGAAAGGAAAGAGAGCATTGTTGTATAAAGACTCAGGATTAAGATATTGGAACTGCATCTCCAACCATGACCTAACAGGACAATGATGTTCTTCTGGGACAATAATCCTTACAAAGCCCTGGAATCGGGGTAGCCGTGTTAGTCTGTATCCACAAAAACAACAAGGAGTCTGGTGGCCCCTTAAAGACTAACAGATTTATTGGGCATAAGCTTTTGTGGGTATAAAACCTCACTTCTTCATGGAAGACTCACATGAGCGATGGAAACAATGCTCACTTAGTCATGCAGGAGGTCAGACTAGATGACCATATTGGTCCCTTCTGACCTTAAAGTCTATGTTGAGATGATTGAGGAATGAGCTTCCAGAGGAAATTAGACTAATCTAGAGTATGATCTATTTTAGCACAGGATGCAAGGTCCTTCTCTTAGAAAACTACTTCACCCTTGCCAGAATGGTGTTTAAACTGCTGTCTACACCCTAAGCAGCACTTTCTATACCTAAGTATTAAGAAGAACAAAACACTCTATGAAACTTAGTAGAGAATTTCCCCTGATTACATATTGCCTTTGCTTTATAGTCTATATGGTTTTGCAGTTTACACTAATGCTCATATTGTGCTTTGTCTTATTTGATGCTGAATGGTCTATCACAAGTGATTCAATTTGCTGGAAAACGGGATATTGCTTTCAAACTCTACAGTGGTAAGAAATGCATCACTTTGGAGCCGGTGATTGGTTGTAGCTCTTATTCTAACCCTGAAAATACGTTTTATGTACTCTGCATTAATACAGTCTGGAAGTGTAAACTCTGTAGCTCATTCCTTTAAAGATTATGCTGCATTATAGTATTGGCCTTCTGGTTTTCCTTTCCCCTCCATTCCTTCTTTCCAATTCACTGTGAATGAAATTTTGCCCTGTGCAAATGATCAGTGCCAGCCATATCCACTAATCCACCCCACTGAAGTACATAAGGAAGTAGAGCGTCAGATATATGAATTGAGCAATAGAATTCCGCAGGTCCCCTTTAGCCTGAGATTTTTTAATCTTGTCTATGGAATATGAATGCCCCTTTCTCCTGTCATATTAACCAGAATTAGGGAACTCAACTCTCTATGTGGTTTTGAAATTAGATACTTTATATATTTTAATGCAAAATCCAGCAATGCCTTAACCCATCTAAGTACAAGGACACATTTATGGGGGAAAAAATCCTTCCACAATTAAAAGAATGTCAAGCCCTTTTTTTTCAAGTTTCACTCAGCAGTTAAACTATCAATGAAGAAAAATTACGACAGTGATAAAGCGACTGAATTGAGTCTGATTTAGCTTGTTCACTGAAGGGAATAAGTCAAGAGAAGTGGCTAGAAAAGCTCTGAGTTGGTATGACATTTGTATGTTGTTTTAGTCCACCATGAGGATGTGAGACACCCTGGGTGCAGGAAGTCCATGTCAATTACAAAACAAAATATTTTGCACAGGACACTCCTCCCATTACTGGCAATTGTTGTGATCCCTCTTTAGCTCTATTAGTTAATTCTTGCACCCAGACTGTATGTCACACACATGGAACCATGGACGTTGCTTTCATATACAATCCTTATGCACTTTATTCATGGCCAGCATCTTTCCACATACTTCACAGGAAATGAAGTTAGCTTGTTTTGTTTAGTTCTCTTTTCAATAACTGCACAAAATGACGGGATCTCAGAGCTGTATCAGTAATGCAAATTGCTGTCATGCTAAGGTTATTAAAACCAGTCTAGTAACCAATTCAAGTGTACCCTGTGATCTCATTAGAGAGGTGGGAGATTTTCTTCTGTATGCTTAGGATGCCCACCTGCAGCTGTATGGGCCCTGATCCCATGCCAACTGAAATCCAAGGGCATCTTTCCAATGAGTTGAGCTGTTTTTGAATATGGCCCTGTGGTTGGCAATCCTCTCAAATAAAGGCCAGCTATAGGACTATGCATCATTTACATTTCTCTTAAACATTCCAAGTAGCTCTTAGAAACTCAGCTGTGAAGGGACCGCTGGTTACGGGAGTCTTGTATCCATGCCAATGACTTTCTTCCTGTTTGCACCACCTGAAAATCTGGTCCTCCATTTCTAGTAATATGTAACTGGGCACTCCAACTTTAGCTGTGCTGTATTTTCTTTTCTTCTTTGTCAGAAAATCAACCTCAATTCTTTAGGAATGTCTATATATTTCTTTAGCGAGCAGTTCTGACTATAGTCGATGTCTCTCATGTCTTTCGATATAAAGTAAGAAGAACTGAATGCCAAGGATTTCAGAAGTGACTGGTGATTCCTAGGTGCCCGCTTGAGATACCTTATAGGAAATTGGGCTCCAGAGAGCAGGAACTAAGCACATTTGAAATGCAGGGAACTTCAAGGTGTCTGAGGTCAGGCACCAAAATCACAAGTCACTTCTGAAAATCTTGTGTTTAGTGAGAGAAGTCTTGGTCATTGTTGCTAAATCATTAACCTCCCTCCTCTTTCCTTGGTAAGCTTCATAGAATCTTTTCTTCCACCTACTTTGATGGTAATAGAAAGTGCTACTGAGGGTGTTGATAGCAGTTTGAAAACCATTCTGGCAATGGTGAGGTAGTTTCTAAAACAGAAGGACCTTGCATCCTTTGCTAAAGTAGATCATACTCAGGATTAATCTAGTTTCCTTTGGAAGCTCATTCCTCAACCATCTCGCCATGACTAAGAAGGCTCTATTTCCATCTCTCATGTCATCTTCTTGGGCTTTCTTTGTTAGGAGCATTGTCCTAGAAGAAAACCACTCTTGTATTAGGGGCTGGATGGAGAGACAGTTCCAAGTTTTTAATCCCAAGTCTTTATACAACACTGCACACTTTCCTTTCAACTACCCCCACTTTTCACTGAAACTCTGGAGGAAGCCTGCACTAGGTAGACCTTGGCTGTACTGTTCAGACCCTCAGTTGAGTCCCTATCCTTACATCACCGATCACTTGACTGGACATCTCTTCAGACTGGAATGTCTAATCGCATTAGGCTGAAAATCGGGGGGGGGGGCAACAAATCATATGTACCACTTTGATCCTGCTTCACTTCTACTTTGAAGGCTTAGGAGGGGTTTAACTTATGTATAGGTCATGTACCGGCCTTGTCTCCAGGAGAGTACTGTAACCACATAAGGCCTGTTTTAAAGGCCATTGAACTGACTGAAAATTCATCCAAGGATTTCAAAAACAAAATGGCTCAAACACACAGTGAAGAGTTACAGGTGGGGATTCTAAGCATGTTGAATAAACTTTCCCATCCTGCAAGAAGTTCCAAGGGTAAACTCCACCAGGCCTCTAATTAGAGACTGGTTTGGGTGTAAAGAACCAGCATAGAGTCCTGGGCATGACAGCAGAATGTACCGGTGATACACCCCTGAGTCACCCTCATCCTGTGAAGTCATTCAAAGCA
>NW_020682807.1:0-1529 GCF_002925995.2 Terrapene triunguis
GCAAAGGAAGGGTCCTTTGCACACCCTCTTCAGAGGCCTGTCATGATTGCACTCTGTCCCCTGAAGCTGAGGTGTGTTGCTCATTTCCTCTTTTTTGTGCATCCATGTAAGGATCTATCTCCATGTGGCCATTAGAAACTGGGTTTTACCCTAGTATTTACTTTTCTTATATTAATAATAATTACAAAAAGCTTTTAGTGAAAAATAAATTACAGAAAAATGCTTCAAACTTAAAAAGTCAGGTATAGGTATCAAAGAAAATTCAACCACACCTGTTATCTCTTGCTGTAAAGAAAGTGTGATGCTTCTTGGAGTATCTAGGCTTGCGAATCACCTTGATAGCCGCCGACTTTCAGTAAAAAGCTGAGAGGTTTGCTGGTGTTTAACTGGGTGTCTGCTCCCTGATAACACTAGCCTGTTGGCCACCCAAACAATCTCCTCAGGGCAATGTCAGCCCTCACTTTGCTTTGCAGGTTAACAATAGGTGCACCTAGTCCCTGAGCCTCCTGAAAGCATTCCCCTGTGATATCCAGCCCTTGTCATTGGCTACTCACAGAAATACTAGGTTTGCTAGCCACAATGGGGCAGTGTGCATACTAGCTTGTTTGATTCACTGAGGATCAATGCCTATATAACATCACAGCACTGAGATATATGTATAGTGAAAAGAATCGTACATTTATTATCAGAGTCTAAGATTTAAGAGATAGTGATAAGGATAATAATGGATACAGAAAGGTTATATATAAAAAAAATCATAGCACACTTTCTAGAGATTAAACTTAACTTTAACAGGATAAACCCTTGTCTAAAGTAGTTTATCTCACCTAAAGCAATCTCCCAGCGTCTCCAACCATTGTGGATGGGATTCCTCTTTCATGAATGCGAAAGTGCTCTCCTCTTTATCCTTCACCAGGGAAGCATAGGGTGTCCCTTTGCCTTCTCCTTATATCCCCCGAAATTCAGGATGACCCTCTGAGTTTTATTCCCTAGTATGCTGACTTCACATCCTCATGTCGATTTTGTATGCAAATGGAGCATTCATTATGTTGGCTTAGAATGCTTAATTTACATGTGAACTGAGGCAGACAGGTGAATACACATCCATTGTCTGGCAGAAACCTCTTTGTCAAACTTGCCTTGATTCAGACATTTTTAGGAACATACTTTTAGTATGTATGTGTGTGTATATATATATATATACAGCCAACACACATACACACACTGCATGGTATTTGTACATTTTGCAATTATATTAATGACCAGTGTGATCCTAGCTTTCATTTAAGATCTTACCTGATATTCTTTATAGATAAATATTATGAAAGTGGTGTGCTAGGAGTAGTGAGTTTATCAGGCCTGTCAGGCGTTACCATTACAGAACAGTGAATCCTTTGCCAGTTTGCACTGAGGAGTTCTTAGCAGATAGGTAAATGGACTAGGGCATCAATTCCGGAAAGTATTTAAACCATACCATGTATCATCTAATTTAAATCAGTGGGACTATTCACATGCTTAAGTACCTTCCT
>NW_020682808.1:0-4065 GCF_002925995.2 Terrapene triunguis
CCCCCCCCCCAACGAGAAAATGCTTCAACAGAAGCCTCAGTACAGTATAAGTGATCACTTATGAGCTACTGTGCCATCTAACTAAATCCATTTGTGAGAGTAAAGGAAGAGATTTAAGAGCCACTACTGACTGCACAGGTTTCCTCATGTATACCTGGTATATATATTTATATATCATAGAACTGGAAGGGACCTCAAGAGGTCTTCTAGTCCAGTCCCCTGCACTCATGGCAGGATTAAGTATTACTAGACCATCCCTGACAGGTGTTTATCATTGGTAATTTTAAGAGCAGGTAAGAGAGACTCCACAACCTCCATAGGTAATTACAATGCTTAACCACCCTGACAGTTAAGAAGTTTTTCCTAATGTCTGACCTAAACCTCCCTTGCTTCAATTTAAGCCCATTGCTTCTTGTCCTATCCTCAGAGGTTAACAAGAACAATTTTTCTCTCTCCTCCTTGTAACAACCTTTTACGTACTTGGAAACTATCATTATGTCCCCCCTCAGTCTCTTCTCCAGACTAAAAAATACCCCAATTTTTTCATTCATCCCTGATAGGTCATGTTTTCTAGACCTTTAATCATTTCTGTCGTTCTCTGGACATCCTCCAATTTGTCCACTTCTTTTCAGAAATGGGGCACCCAGAACGGGACACAATATTCCAGCTGAGGCCTAATCAGCACAGAACAGAATGGAAGAATTACTTCTCGTGTCTTGTTTATAGCACTCCTGGTAATACAACCCAGAATGATGTTTGCCTTTTTTGCAACAGCATTACATTGTTGACTCATATTTAGCTTGTGATCCACTATGACCCCCAGATTTTCTTTCTGCAGTACTCCTTCCTAGGCAGTCATTTCCCATTTTATGTGTGTGCAACTGATTGTTCCTTCCCAAGTGTAGTACTTTGCATTTGTCCTTATTGAATTTCATCCTATTCACTTCAGACCATTTCTCCAATTTATCCAGATCATTTTGAATTTTAATCCTATCCTCCAAAGGACTTGCAAACCTTCCCAGCTTGGTATGATTTGCAAACTTCATAAGTGTACTCTCTATACCATTATCTAAATCATTGAACAGAACTAGACCCAGGACAATCCCTGCAGGATCCCACTAGATAGGCCCTTTCAGCTTGACTGTGAGCCACTGATAACTACTCTCTGGGAATGGTTTTCCAACCAGTTATGCATCCACCTTATAGTAGCTCCATCTAGGTTGGATTTCCCTAGTTTCATTTGACCTTCTCATAAGCAAACAGTACCAAAAGCCTTACTAAAGTCAAGAGATACCACATCTACCGGTTTTCCCCATGTGACATTTGTCCATGCTGACTGTTACTTATCACCTTATTATCTTCTAGGTGTTTGGAAATTGATTGCTTAATTATTTGCCCCCCTATCTTTCTGTGTGCTGAAATTAATCTGACTGGCCTGTAATTCCACAGGTTGTCCTTATTCCCCTTTTTATAGATGGGCACGATATTTGCCCTTTTCCAGTCCTCTGGAATCTATCCCATCTTTGATGACTTTTCAAAGATAATCGCTAATGACTCAGATATCTCCTCAGTCAGCTCCTTGAGTATTCTAGGATGTATTTAATCAGGCCCTGGTAACTTGAAGACATCTCATTTGCCTAAGTAATTTTTAACTTGTTCTTTCTCTATTTTAGCCTCTGATCCTACTTCATTTTAACTGGCATTCACTATGTTAGATGTCCAAATTGCCAATAAATGTTTTGGTGGGAAAAAAAAAGTTATTCAGCACTTCTGCCGTTTCCACGTTTTCTGTTACATGTCTGTGTGAATTACCCTAATAACTGATGATGGGTGCTATTACACTGTGGCTAATCTCGCTCTTCTCCTGATGTTATACTGGAACGCACGGATTTTACCTGGCATGTAAAAATAATTCAAATTAAGTCTATTAAAGTTTAGATTCTCCCAATTACAACTGAAGTTCAGCTCATTACTCCGGAAAGAATGGGGTTAATATGATTTTACACACAAGTGATTGCGTTTTCCCATTATGCTGCTTCATCACCCTAAGCCCTTTGCTGGAGCCTTTAAATTGTATTGAAGTACAGAAGATGGGGGTGGGGCGGGGAAGCTATCCGGACAGTTTGCTTTTACTAAAGTGAGTTTAAGGAGGGGAAAAAGTGAGAGGGTACATGGCAGAAGGCATTTGATTTAACTATGTTTTCAGAGATTCATTAGCAGAAATTATCCAGAAAAATCTAATTTATACATTATCGTAATAACTCAACAATGGTATAGTGCTTTCTATACCTACACCGCCAAAAGCTTTACAGAGATTGGTCTTATTTCTGTAAAAACTGATGAGAAAACGGAAGCACAGGGATTTTTAATGACACAGTGAGTAAGAGCTGGTAAGAGAAATCCAGTTCCCATCCTAGAACCCTGTCACTAGACCACATTGCCTAAATGGTGGTGGTGCCTAACCAACTGCGTATAGGAGGGAGTCTCCTGGGCTATGAGCATGTTAGGTTGTCATTACTTAGGTTTCCCCTTGGCTAAATCTGATCACATTAAAGCTAGAATTTTGAAGACAAAATGATATTAACTCCAACCAGATAAGCTGGAGATAGTAGCAAGCAGGATAACGCAAACAGATAAACTAAGGAGTGGTTAGAAGTGGTGAAACAAACAGGTGGCCCATTGAAGTTGCTTAATCTCAAGAGCCATAGTTCTGTTCCTACCAAGACTTGTTGGTAGAGGAACAAGTATCACAACTGGCTGCAGTGTTTCTGGGCTTGATCTGACAGGTGAACAGGTATGTTTTTAGGAGGTTGTTATCCTACAGAGAGGACATGCTCCTGTGCAGAGTTGTATTTGACTTTTCTCTTCAAAGTTGTCAAAGTCTGCCAATAGGGGAGCAAATCCTACAGTAGGCATTAAACAAAACTTCCTTTGGCGTCTATGAGAGCTCTGCCTAGCTAAGGACTGAGAAATGTCCTGTGTGCGCATTATTTGCTAGTCTAGTAGGGGCAGGTTTTTGGGTGCCTAAAGCTGCAAGTCACCTAATGTGATTTTGAAAATACTTTAGGCACTCACCTCCATCTTCAGAGGCTCAAATACCTTTTAAAATCTGGGCCTTAGTGTACTGGTTTTTATAGAAACACGAATTCTATGGTTCTTGGAGAAAGCCACAGAAATGGCTGGGTTGTCTTGTTTGGGGTTTCTCAGTGCTCCTGACAAAAATGTTTTCCTGCTTTGTAATGCAAAGCAATTAAAATATGCCTTGGGTCAAATGGCTAGAGCAGAGGACTGAAACTGGGCTCCAATTCATGGAGCTAGGCCACCAGTTCACAAGAGTTGAAATTCACCTCTGTGCAAAGCAGGGCCGGCTCCAGGCACCAGCTTGTTAAGCAGGTGCTTGGGGCGGTCGCTCCGGAGAGGGCGGCACACCCAGGTATTCGGCAGTAATTCGGTGGACGGTCCCTCACTCCACCTCAGAGCGAAGGACCTCCCGCTGAATTGTCACTGCAGATCGCGATCGCGGCTTTTTCTCTTTTTTTTTTGGCTGCTTGGGGTGGCCAAAACCCTGGAGCCGGCCCTGGTGCAAAGGAACAGCACAGGACCACTGCAGGGCAGTGGTCTTGTACCAGCCCTTTCTGCAGAGGTGAGTTTCACCTCTGGCAAGTACAGCAGTTCACTCAAAACCAGTAATTCGTATAAGCAAAGCACAAACATCCATGTGTGGTATCCAACTAACAACTGACTATGCCTGGACATTTATGAGATCGACAGAGATCTCTTTACATAGTGATTACAACTCAAGATCATTTGGAAAATACTGATAACAGTCAATCTATGCCAAATTTAAAAATACCAGCATGAGAAGAAGGTTTTGGGAAAAGAAAAAAAAATATGAGACACACACAAATCAATCATGGAAGTGAGTTAACAGAATGTTAAACCCTGGAAAGGTAAACTGTTAAAACTGGGAAGAGGTAAAAATAGTGAAACTCTTCAAACCTCGGGTTTAAGATGTCATTGGAAACTCTTCATACAGGGCCGGCTCTGGCTTTTTTGCCGCCCAAG
>NW_020682809.1:0-1897 GCF_002925995.2 Terrapene triunguis
TGTGCCACATTCGCTGTAAGTGTCACAGAGGCCGAGGACACCCCAAGTAGAAATGCTGGAAGGTTTTCACAGCAACACCATGCAAGTGACACACTTGAAAGGAGTGAATTCCAAGTGTTTTCTGGTCCAGTACAAAGTTTCACCCAGCTCTTTCTCTTGGGCTGTGGGAATGGACCGGGACCCTAGCAGGGTCTCTCACTAGCTAACTTTTTATGGACAATTGCTTGACTTGAGCATTATGTGGAATTGATGCCGTTGACCAACAGATGCCAAACTCATCCCTGGTGTAGCTTCAGTGAAATTGCACTCAGGATAATTGGGCCCATGGTGTTCGTGGTCGATACCACTGTTACTGAGTCATTTTACTTAGAAGTAGGTAGCAGGGGGCTGATTCCTCAGATTCCTCCACATGAAATCAGCGGAGCTGCGGGGGTTCAGTACCTTTGGAAACTGGCCCTCACAGTTCAATCCCTGGGGTGGCTACCTCTGAATAGGGGGCATTCAGAATCTTTTTTGGTGGGAGTCTGATGTTATGGTTTCCCTGTAAGCAATGCAGTCTGGGAGCTCATTAAGGCCTCCTCCCAGAGTGCTCACTTAACACCCGTGACCCCCCCAGCTCCCTACAGCTGGCACTTGTGCTGCACTGACACACGTAATGAACTCAAAGTGCACCTACCTGTTTCTGTCTGACCTCTTAGGGGTATTGCCTTACCTGCCACCACTAACCCGCTCCCCTTCATCCCACCATAACCATCCCCTCAGCCCCTCCAGGAACCCAACCTGGACTCTGCTCCACCTTCCCCGCAGCCAGCATGCCCATGGCTCTGTGCAGCCATGCCTCCTCCTTCCCCTCAGTGCAGCTCGGGGCCCTGCCTGTGAGTGCAATCACCCTGTCACCATGCCCTAGCACAGTGTCCTGGCAGTGTCTGTAGCAGGTATACAGCAGGGGGCTGTGGAGGCAGCTGGCAAAAGCACCAAAAGGCTCCCCTGTTGAAAGCAGACAGGTCTTCAGTCCTCCGGGTACAGTAGCTGCTTGTTGCTCACAGAGAATGGAAACATATTAAAGAAAGAAACTGCTGCACTAGTCATTTTCCAGTTCCCCACTCGGAGAGCTGGCTTCCCTGGAAAATAGGTCGCTTACATGAAAAGCGCCTTGATTACAGCACTGCTGCAGCGAGGGCTTACGCCGAGCCCCTGGCTTCAGGCACTTAGACATTTCTGAAACATTGACCCTTTGGGCTGCAATTTCTCATGCTGCTTTTCTGCCCAAAAGGTGAATTTCAGGGTTGTTCTTTTCTGAGTGAGCTGAGCATGAAAAAAATAGTGACACTTTAATCCTTAGCTGGCTGTTGTCTGGGAAGTAGCTAAATTTCCTAGAGGACTGGATGGAGGAGGGACATTCTTCTAGTAGGGATGGGTCAGGACTCTTGGGTAAATCAGGGCTAATGCCATTAGGGTTACCATATTTAAGGTTTTAAAAAAGAGGACACTCCACGGGGCCCTGGCCCCGCCCCCTCCCCCCCCCCCCCCCCCCCCAGCCCCGCCCCAACTCCGCCCCTTTCCCAAAGTCCCTGCCCCAACTCCGCCCCCTCCCCTGAGCGCCCTGCATTCCCCCTCCTCCTCCTCCCTCCCAGCCACGTGAAAAGGGCTGCCTGAGCGCTACCAGCTTCACGGTTTGCCGGGCAGCCCCCAGACCTCCAGACGCTCTGCGCCCCCGGCCGGGCACTTCTCCTCCCGGGCTCCAGGGGCCCAGGGTCCGGAGGTCTGGAGGCTGTCCGAAGCCGGTAGCGCTCGGGCAGCTCAGCTCTTACAGGGCCGAGGAGTCAGGGAGCACAGCAGCCGCCGGAGCCCGCTCTAAGGTAAGCCAGGGATGCCGGAAGCTGGGAGTATTTTTCCC